>NW_022262687.1:110183-115183 GCF_002021735.2 Oncorhynchus kisutch | reverse complement strand
ACTACGTTCTCCGACAACACCGCCCTAACCGTTCTAGAACGACGTTCTCCGAGAACACCGCCCTAACCGTTCTAGAACTACGTTCTCCGACAACACCGCCCTAACCGTTCTAGAACGACGTTCTCCGACAACACCGCCCTAACCGTTCTAGAACGACGTTCTCCGACAACACCGCCCTAACCGTTCTAGAACGACGTTCTCCGACAACACCGCCCTAACCGTTCTAGAACGACGTTCTCCGACAACACCGCCCTAACCGTTCTAGAACGACGTTCTCCGACAACACCGCCCTAACCGTTCTAGAACTACGTTCTCCGACAACACCGCCCTAACCGTTCTAGAACTACGTTCTCCGACAACACCGCCCTAAACGTTCTAGAACTACGTTCTCCGACAACACCGCCCTAACCGTTCTAGAACTACGTTCTCCGACAACACCGCCCTAACCGTTCTAGAACGACGTTCTCCGACAACACCACCCTAACCGTTCTAGAACGACGTTCTCCGACAACACCGCCCTAACCGTTCTAGAACTACGTTCTCCGACAACACCGCCCTAACCGTTCTAGAACGGCGTTCTCCGACAACACCGCCCTAACCGTTCTAGAACGACGTTCTCCGACAACACCGCCCTAACCGTTCTAGTAATAGGAGATAGTAGTGCACTACATAGGGGATAGACCAGAGCCCTATGACACCCTATTCCCTACATAGTACACTGCACAGAGCTACCAGAAGCCAAAGTAGTGCACTACATAGGGGATAGACCAGAGCCCTATGACACCCTATTCCCTACATAGTACACTGCACAGAGCTACCAGAAGCCAAAGTAGTGCACTACATAGGAGATAGGTTGCCACTAGGTGACGAGGTGTGTGTGGAGTCTTGCTGAGTGAGGTCAGGTGTGTGATCTGATTCGCCACATGGGCAGGACTGAAGTCTTGCTGAGTGAGGTCAGGTGTGTGATCTGATTCGCCACATGGGCAGGCCGTGTTGTTTCACTGCATTAGGTGGGGCCAACGCCCAGCTGGGTTAGTGCTGACCCGTCTCACACTACGATAATAGTTATGTAGGCCATCCGAACCACTTCTCTCTCTCTGCTGCCTGTCTGAAGTCACCACACGACACCGAGTCCAGTTACGACCCTGAAAGGTCCATCGTTCTGCTAATGACAAGGTGAATTAGGAGGGTTCAACAGAGGAACACAGGGCTGAGTTAACAGAGGAACACAGGGCTGAGTTGGGAATCTCTCTGGGAATCATCACTCTGTTCTCCTTCACCTCCTGAGATCTCTGGGAATCATCACTCTGTTCTCCTTCACCTCCTGAGATCTCTGGGAATCATCACTCTGTTCTCCTTCACCTCCTGAGATCTCTGGGAATCATCACTCTGTTCTCCTTCACCACCTGAGATCTCTGGGAATCACCACTCTGTTCTCCTTCACCCCCTGAGATCTCTGGGAATCATCACTCTGTTCTCCTTCACCTCCTGAGATCTCTGGGAATCATCACTCTGTTCTCCTTCACCTCCTGAGATCTCTGGGAATCATCACTCTGTTCTCCTTCACCTCCTGAGATCTCTGGGAATCACCACTCTGTTCTCCTTCACCTCCTGAGATCTCTGGGAATCATCACTCTGTTCTCCTTCACCACCTGAGGTCTCTGGGAATCATCACTCTGTTCTCCTTCACCTCCTGAGATCTCTGGGAATCATCACCCATGTTTACTCCATGTTTTCAGTCTCTGACTACCCCATAGAGAGAGAGAGTAGGGAGGGAGAGAGACAGACAGGGAGAGAGGGATGGAAGGAGGAAGAGAGAGAGGGGGGAGAGGGAGGGAGAGAGAGAGGGGAGGGAGAGAGACAGACAGGGAGAGAGGGATGTAAGGAGAAAGAGAGAGAGGGGGAGAGGGAGGGAGAGAGGGGGGGAGAGGGAGAGAGGGATGGAAGGAGAAAGAGAGAGAGGGGGGGAGAGGGAGGGAGGGAGGGAGAGGGAGAAGGGAGGGCGAGAGAGGGAGAAAGAGAGAGGGGGGAGAGAGAAAGAGAGAGAGAGCGAGAGAGAGAAAGAGAGAGGGGGGAGAGAGAGAGAGAAAGAGAGAGGGGGGAGAGAGAGAGAAACAGAGAGAGACGGGAGAGAGAGAGAAACAGAGAGAGACAGAGAGAGAGAGAGAGAAAGAGGGGAGGTGAGAGAGGGAGAAAGAGAGAGGGGGGAGAGAAAGAGAGAGAGAGAGACAGAGACAGAAAGCAGATGACAGGACACCTGCTTCTGATTCAGGACAGGACCACACAGTGGTGAGGAGGTGAGAAGGAGTCACCCCCCTCCCCCTCTTCTCTCTCCCCTGCAGGTGGGAACCACTGGATGGATACCCAAGGTGCTCTCCCCCCCCCCACCCTCACCACCCAACCCTCCTACTGTAAAAACAGCACGGCAACAATTGGTCTTTGACTAATGGAAGTGGGTTTGAATTCCCCTCTGAGGTCCTGGAACCAGTCGTGAAACCACAACTATTTAAATGCAGGAAATCTGGATTTGATCAAATGTTCATGTGATCTGCTCCGAGGACAGTGGGGCTGAGCGCAGTTCAACGCAGGAAATATCCTCCCCCCTCTCTCTCTGTTTCTACCGTTCTCTCTCTCTCTCTCTTTCTCTCTGTTTCTACCGTTCTCTCTCTCTCTCCCTCTCTCTCTCTCTTTCTCTCTGTTTCTACCGTTCTCTCTCTCTCTCTCTCTACTGTTCTCTCCCTCTCTCTCTCTCTCTACTGTTCTCTCCCTCCCTCTCTCTCTCGCCCCCCCCCCTCTCTCTCTCTCTCTCTCTCTCTCTCTGTTTCTACCATTCTCTCCCTCTCTCTCTCGCCCCCCCCTCACTCTCTCTCTCTCTCTCTCTCTTTATCCATCGATTCTGGCCAATAGAAAGGGATCCCAGTTGTGTCCCGTTCACCTGTCCCACCCTCATCTCCCTCTAGGTATAAAAGGGGGTCCTGCCCAGAGTGAAACAGTGAGTTCAGACCAGCTCCATGCCTCCCCACCCCCCTCTCTCCATGTGGCCACATGGTAATTTTAGAGCCCTGAGAAATGACACCCCCCCCCCCTTTACTCCCCTGTTCATCCCAGCTCTTCATGAGAAGTAAATTAAATTCTTTGGAAGCGTCGTTCCTGTTTCGTTTTTCATGGCTGCATTTCCGTTCCCTGTAGCTGTACTTTCTCTGCCTTCTGAGAAATATCATAAAACATCTCATTCATTCATTGAGCCCTTCTGGAGTTTTCATATAAAGAAACGCTCATTAAAATCTGAGAGCGCCGGGGGGCTGAAATCAATGAAATATGGGATCAGAATGAGAGAGAGTTGAGGATCTGGCTAATGACAAAGATCTTTGTTCTAACAGTCCCCACGTGTACCCCCCCCATCTCCCCCTCTCCCTCCAACCCCCCATCTCGCCCTCACCCTCCAACCCCCCTCTCCCCTCAACCTCCCATCTCCCCCTCTCCCTCCAACCTCCCATCTCTCCCCCCCATCTCCCCCCTCTCCCCCATCTCCCTCCAACCCCCCATCTCCCCTCATCTCCCCCCTCTCCCCCATCGCCCTCCCATCTCCCCCTCTCCCCCTCTCTCCCCCTCTCCCCCCTCTCTCCCCCTCTCCCCCATCTCCCCTCATATCCCCCTCTCCCCTCATCTCCCCCATCTCCCCCTCTCCGCCCATCTCCCCCTCTCCCCCCAACCCCCCTGGCTTAGCAGAGCGTGAGTATTTGGAGAATAAGATCATATCATGAGACTGAAGAGGGCTGTGGACGGAGGCCTGTGTGTCAGATGTGTAAATCAGATCCAGTGTCTGATAATTACCCAGAAATCACTTCTTTCAAAAAGCACTGATACGTGATATTATATTCCTCCACGTTGCCAAAACAGATCGCGTTTCTACATCTGAATCCAAAACAGATCGCGTTTCTACATCTGAATCCAAAACAGATCGCGTTTCTACATCTGGATCCAAACAGATCGCATTTCTACATCTGGATCCAAAACAGATCGCGTTTCTACATCTGGATCTAAAACAGATCGCGTTTCTACATCTGGATCCAAAACAGATCGCATTTCTACATCTGGATCCAAAACAGATCGCGTTTCTACATCTGGATCCAAAACAGATCGCGTTTCTACATCTGGATCCAAAACAGATCGCATTTCTACATCAAAACAGATCGCGTTTCTACATCTTAACAGATCGCGTTTCTACATCTGAATCCAAAACAGATCACGTTTCTACATCAAAACAGATCATGTTTCTACATCAAAACAGATCATGTTTCTACATCAAAACAGATCATGTTTCTACATCAAAACAGATCATGTTTCTACATCAAAACAGATCATGTTTCTACATCAAAACAGATCACGTTTCTACATCAAAACAGATCATGTTTCTACATCAAAACAGATCATGTTTCTACATCAAAACAGATCATGTTTCTACATCAAAACAGATCATGTTTCTACATCAAAACAGATCATGTTTCTACATCAAAACAGGTCATGTTTCTACATCAAAACAGATCATGTTTCTACATCTGAATCCAAAACAGATCATGTTTCTACATCAAAACAGATCATGTTCTACATCAAAACAGATCATGTTTCTACATCTGAATCCAAAACAGATCATGTTTCTACATCAAAACAGATCATGTTTCTACATCAAAACAGATCATGTTTCTACATCAAAACAGATCATGTTTCTACATCAAAACAGATCATGTTTCTACATCTGGATCCAAAACAGATCATGTTTCTACATCAAAACAGATCATGTTTCTACATCAAAACAGATCATGTTTCTACATCAAAACAGATCATGTTTCTACATCTGAACAGATCATGTTTCTACATCAAAACAGATCATGTTTCTACATCAAAACAGATCATGTTTCTACATCAAAACAGATCATGCTTCTACATCAAAACAGATCATGTTTCTACATCAAAACAGATCATGTTTCTACATCAAAACA
>NW_022262687.1:92683-107683 GCF_002021735.2 Oncorhynchus kisutch | reverse complement strand
GTCTCTCTGTCTGATCTCTCTCTCTCTCTGTATCTCTCTCTCCCCGTCGGTTTCTCTGTCTCTCCCTCTCTCTGTTTCTCTCTCCATTTCGGCAGCCCACTTGAAGGTAGACGATATGTTGTTTTCACAGTGGCTCAGCTTGTGTTTGGTAATGTTATGGATGAAGAGAGCTGCTTTCATGGTTCCGTTCGTACCGACCCAGCTGCTACTTCCTGCCTCCTGCCACCGTGGCCTCAGGACTCCCTGGCACTTCTAGGGAACGTACCGACCCAGCTGCTACTTCCTGCCTCCTGCCACCGTGGCCTCAGGACTCCCTGGCACTTCTAGGGAACGTACCGACCCAGCTGCTACTTCCTGCCTCCTGCCACCGTGGCCTCAGGACTACCTGACACTTCTAGGGAACGTACCGACCCAGCTGCTACTTCCTGCCTCCTGCCACCGTGGCCTCAGGACTCCCTGGCACTTCTAGGGAACGTACCGACCCAGCTGCTACTTCCTGCCTCCTGCCCCCGTGGCCTCAGGACTCCCTGGCACTTCTAGGGAACGTACCGACCCAGCTGCTACTTCCTGCCTCCCGTCACCGTGGCCTCAGGACTACCTGGCACTTCTAGGGAACGTACCGACCCAGCTGCTACTTCCTGCCTCCTGCCAACGTGGCCTCAGGACTACCTGGCACTTCTAGGGAACGTACCGACCCAGCTGCTACTTCCTGCCTCCCGCCACCGTGGCCTCAGGACTACCTGACACTTCTAGGGAACGTACCGACCCAGCTGCTACTTCCTGCCTCCCGTCACCGTGGCCTCAGGACTACCTGGCACTTCTAGGGAACGTACCGACCCAGCTGCTACTTCCTGCCTCCCGTCACCGTGGCCTCAGGACTACCTGGCACTTCTAGGGAACGTACCGACCCAGCTGCTACTTCCTGCCTCCCGTCACCGTGGCCTCAGGACTACCTGGCACTTCTAGGGAACGTACCGACCCAGCTGCTACTTCCTGCCTCCCGTCACCGTGGCCTCAGGACTACCTGACACTTCTAGGGAACGTACCGACCCAGCTGCTACTTCCTGCCTCCCGTCACCGTGGCCTCAGGACTACCTGGCATTTCTAGGGAAAGTACCGACCCAGCTGCTACTTCCTGCCTCCTGCCACCGTGGCCTCAGGACTACCTGACACTTCTAGGGAACGTTCCGACCCAGCTGCTACTTCCTGCCTCCCGTGGCCTCAGGACTACCTGGCACTTCTAGGGAACGTACCGACCCAGCTGCTACTTCCTGCCTCCCATCACCGTGGCCTCAGGACTACCTGGCACTTCTAGGGAACGTACCGACCCAGCTGCTACTTCCTGCCTCCCGTCACCGTGGCCTCAGGACTACCTGGCACTTCTAGGGAACGTACCGACCCAGCTGCTACTTCCTGCCTCCCGTCACCGTGGCCTCAGGACTACCTGACACTTCTAGGGAACGTACCGACCCAGCTGCTACTTCCTGCCTCCCGTCACCGTGGCCTCAGGACTACCTGGCATTTCTAGGGAAAGTACCGACCCAGCTGCTACTTCCTGCCTCCCGTCACCGTGGCCTCAGGACTACCTGGCACTTCTAGGGAACGTACCGACCCAGCTGCTACTTTCTGCCTCCCGTCACCGTGGCCTCAGGACTACCTGGCACTTCTAGGGAACGTACCGACCCAGCTGCTACTTCCTGCCTCCCGTCACCGTGGCCTCAGGACTACCTGGCACTTCTAGGGAACGTACCGACCCAGCTGCTACTTCCTGCCTCCCGCCACCGTGGCCTCAGGACTACCTGGCACTTCTAGGGAACGTACCGACCCAGCTGCTACTTCCTGCCTCCCATCACCGTGGCCTCAGGACTACCTGGCACTTCTAGGGAACGTACCGACCCAGCTGCTACTTCCTGCCTCCCGTCACCGTGGCCTCAGGACTACCTGACACTTCTAGGGAACGTACCGACCCAGCTGCTACTTCCTGCCTCCCGTCACCGTGGCCTCAGGACTACCTGGCACTTCTAGGGAACGTACCGACCCAGCTGCTACTTCCTGCCTCCCGCTACCGTGGCCTCAGGACTACCTGGCACTTCTAGGGAACGTACCGACCCAGCTGCTACTTCCTGCCTCCTGCCACCGTGGCCTCAGGACTCCCTGGCACTTCTAGGGAACGTACCGACCCAGCTGCTACTTCCTGCCTCCTGCCACCGTGGCCTCAGGACTCCCTGGCACTTCTAGGGAACGTACCGACCCAGCTGCTACTTCCTGCCTCCCGCCACCGTGGCCTCAGGACTACCTTGCACTTCTAGGGAACGTACCGACCCAGCTGCTACTTCCTGCCTCCCGTCACCGTGGCCTCAGGACTACCTGGCACTTCTAGGGAACGTACCGACCCAGCTGCTACTTCCTGCCTCCCATCACCGTGGCATCAGGACTACCTGGCACTTCTAGGGAACGTACCGACCCAGCTGCTACTTCCTGCCTCCCGTCACCGTGGCCTCAGGACTACCTGGCACTTCTAGGGAACGTACCGACCCAGCTGCTACTTCCTGCCTCCCGTCACCGTGACTACAGCAGAACTGACCGATATGATTATTGTTTTCTCTAATCTGGGCTCGTTGTTTGAGCCTGGCACAGTGGAACCAATGGTGTCATCCCAAAAGTCACACATCCTGCCCAGCTAGCTACTCAAAGGCACGCACAATCAAAGAGTCAAATTAACAAAACCGATACTATTTGAACCCAGGACTACCCCCCAGCACCAGCTCCCTGGACGTCAGTCACACATCCTGCCCAGCTAGCTACTCAAAGACACGAACAATCAAAGAGTCAAATTAACAAAACGGATACTATTTGAACCCAGGTCTGAGGACTACCACCCCCCCCTCTAGCACCAGCTCCCTGGACGTCAGTCACACATCCTGCCCAGCTAGCTACTCAAAGACACGAACAATCAAAGAGTCAAATTAACAAAACGGATCCTATTTGAACCCAGGACTACCCCCCCCAGCACCAGCTCCCTGGACGTCAGTCACACATCCTGCCCAGCTAGCTACTCAAAGGCACGCACAATCAAAGAGTCAAATTAACAAAACGGATCCTATTTGAACCCAGGACTACCCCCCAGCACCAGCTCCCTGGACGTCAGTCACACATCCTGCCCAGCTAGCTACTCAAAGACACGAACAATCAAAGAGTCAAATTAACAAAACGGATACTATTTGAACCCAGGTCTGAGGACTACCACCCCCCCCCCCCCCAGCACCAGCTCCCTGGACGTCAGTCACACATCCTGCCCAGCTAGCTACTCAAAGACACGAACAATCAAAGAGTCAAATTAACAAAACGGATCCTATTTGAACCCAGGACTGCCCCCCCCAGCACCAGCTCCCTGGCCGTCGGTCACACATCCTGCCCAGCTAGCTACTCAAAGACACGAACAATCAAAGAGTCAAATTAACAAAACGGATCCTATTTGAACCCAGGACTGCCCCCCCCAGCACCAGCTCCCTGGCCGTCGGTCACAACATGTTGCAGACAGACTCTCTGCTGTTTTTACTGCTGGGAAGGAAGGCCTCCTGTCTCCATTAAGAGGAAAGAGACGTATTAAATGCATCAAAGACCAGAGGAACGACACAACAAACAAGGAGAGGAGAGGCTGACTGACCACAGCTGACAGGGCAGATAGCTGATAGGGCGAGGAGAGGGTTTGATCTCTCACCACCGTGTGTGAGAGTCCGGGAGGAAGACAGCGTGCCCAGGGAGGAGAACAAACTGTGTTTTACTGGAAACAGACGTAATGTCTTCCTCTCTGAGACCACATGCAGAAGCCCTGATTCCCTTTCTGTTCAAGCGGGGCAGAAGCGTGTTTGGGAACTGGTTCTATTCCACATGCAGAAGCCCTGATCCCCTATTTGGGCTGGGGTCAGTTTGTTATATCTGGAGTACTTATCCTGTCCTATTCGGTGTCCTGTGTGAATCTAAGTGTGCGTTCTCTAATTCTCTCCTTCTCTCTTTCTTTCTCTCTCTCGGAGGACCTGAGCCCTAGGACCATGCCCCAGGACTACCTGACATGATGACTCCTTGCTGTCCCCAGTCCACCTGGCCATGCTGCTGCTCCAGTTTCAACTGACCTGAGCCCTAGGACCATGCCCCAGGACTACCTGACATGATGACTCCTTGCTGTCCCCAGTCCACCTGGCCATGCTGCTGCTCCAGTTTCAACTGACCTGAGCCCTAGGACCATGCCCCAGGACTACCTGACATGATGACTCCTTGCTGTCCCCAGTCCACCTGGCCATGCTGCTGCTCCAGTTTCAACTGACCTGAGCCCTAGGACCATGCCCCAGGACTACCTGACATGATGACTCCTTGCTGTCCCCAGTCCACCTGGCCATGCTGCTGTTCCAGTTTCAACTGACCTGAGCCCTAGGACCATGCCCCAGGACTACCTGACATGATGACTCCTTGCTGTCCCCAGTCCACCTGGCCATGCTGCTGCTCCAGTTTCAACTGACCTGAGCCCTAGGACCATGCCCCAGGACTACCTGACATGATGACTCCTTGCTGTCCCCAGTCCACCTGGCCATGCTGCTGTTCCAGTTTCAACTGACCTGAGCCCTAGGACCATGCCCCAGGACTACCTGACATGATGACTCCTTGCTGTCCCCAGTCCACCTGGCCATGCTGCTGCTCCAGTTTCAACTGTTCTGCCTTATTATTATTCGACCATGCTGGTCATTTATGAACATTGAACATCTTGGCCATGTTCTGTTATAATCTCCACCCGGCACAGCCAGAAGAGGACTGGCCACCCCACATAGCCTGGTTCCTCTCTAGGTTTCTTCCTAGGTATTGGCCTTTCTAGGGAGTTTTTCCTAGCCACCGTGCTTCTCCACCTGCATTGCTTGCTGTTTGGGGTTTTAGGCTGGGTTTCTGTACAGCACTTTGAGATATCAGCTGATGTACGAAGGGCTTTATAAATACATTTGATTTGATTTGCTATTTGTTTGGGAACTCATTCTATTCCACCACCACCTTCTATAACTATAAAGGTCCTTCACACCAACGCCTCCATATCCTGCTGTCCTGTTGCCATATTGACTGTAATGAGCTGTGTTATTACCTGAGTCTAATAGATAGTAACAGTGTTATTACCTGAGTCTAATAGAGAGTAACAGTGTTATTACCTGAGTCCTGTATCTAATAGATAGTAACTGTGTTATTACCTGTATCTAATAGATAGTAACAGTGTTATTACCTGAGTCCTGTATCTAATAGATAGTAACAGTGTTATTACCTGAGTCTAATAGATAGTAACAGTGTTATTACCTGAGTCTAATAGATAGTAACAGTGTTATTACCTGAGTCCTGTATCTAATAGAGAGTAACAGTGTTATTACCTGAGTCCTGTATCTAATAGATAGTAACTGTGTTATTACCTGAGTCCTGTATCTAATAGATAGTAACAGTGTTATTACCTGAGTCCTGTATCTAATAGAGAGTAACAGTGTTATTACCTGAGTCCTGTATCTAATAGATAGTAACAGTGTTATTACCTGAGTCCTGTATCTAATAGATAGTAACAGTGTTATTACCTGAGTCCTGTATCTAATAGATAGTAACAGTGTTATTACCTGAGTCCTGTATCTAATAGATAGTAACAGTGTTATTACCTGAGTCCTGTATCTAATAGATAGTAACAGTGTTATTACCTGAGTCCTGTATCTAATAGATAGTAACAGTGTTATTACCTGAGTCCTGTATCTAATAGATAGTAACAGTGTTATTACCTGAGTCCTGTATCTAATAGATAGTAACAGTGTTATTACCTGAGTCCTGTATCTAATAGATAGTAACAGTGTTATTACCTGAGTCCTGTATCTAATAGATAGTAACAGTGTTATTACCTGAGTCCTGTATCTAATAGATAGTAACAGTGTTATTACCTGAGTCCTGTATCTAATAGATAGTAACAGTGTTATTACCTGAGTCCTGTATCTAATAGAGAGTAACAGTGTTATTACCTGAGTCCTGTATCTAATAGAGAGTAACAGTGTTATTACCTGAGTCCTGTATCTAATAGATAATAACAGTGTTATTACCTGAGTCCTGTATCTAATAGATAGTAACAGTGTTATTACCTGAGTCCTGTATCTAATAGATAGTAACAGTGTTATTACCTGAGTCCTGTATCTAATAGATAGTAACAGTGTTATTACCTGAGTCCTGTATCTAATAGATAGTAACAGTGTTATTACCTGAGTCCTGTATCTAATAGATAGTAACTGTGTTATTACCTGAGTCCTGTATCTAATAGATAGTAACAGTGTTATTACCTGAGTCCTGTATCTAATAGATAGTAACAGTGTTATTACCTGAGTCCTGTATCTAATAGATAGTAACAGTGTTATTACCTGAGTCCTGTATCTAATAGATAGTAACTGTGTTATTACCTGAGTCCTGTATCTAATAGATAGTAACAGTGTTATTACCTGAGTCCTGTATCTAATAGATAGTAACAGTGTTATTACCTGAGTCCTGTATCTAATAGAGAGTAACAGTGTTATTACCTGAGTCCTGTATCTAATAGAGAGTAACAGTGTTATTACCTGAGTCCTGTATCTAATAGAGAGTAACAGTGTTATTACCTGAGTCCTGTATCTAATAGATAGTAACAGTGTTATTACCTGAGTCCTGTATCTAATAGATAGTAACAGTGTTATTACCTGAGTCCTGTATCTAATAGATAGTAACAGTGTTATTACCTGAGTCCTGTATCTAATAGAGAGTAACAGTGTTATTACCTGAGTCCTGTATCTAATAGAGAGTAACAGTGTTATTACCTGAGTCCTGTATCTAATAGATAGTAACAGTGTTATTACCTGAGTCCTGTATCTAATAGATAGTAACAGTGTTATTACCTGTATCTAATAGATAGTAACAGTGTTATTACCTGAGTCCTGTATCTAATAGAGAGTAACAGTGTTATTACCTGAGTCCTGTATCTAATAGATAGTAACAGTGTTATTACCTGAGTCCTGTATCTAATAGATAGTAACTGTGTGTTATTACCTGAGTCCTGTATCTAATAGATAGTAACAGTGTTATTACCTGAGTCCTGTATCTAATAGATAGTAACAGTGTTATTACCTGAGTCCTGTATCTAATAGATAGTAACAGTGTTATTACCTGAGTCCTGTATCTAATAGAGAGTAACAGTGTTATTACCTGAGTCCTGTATCTAATAGATAGTAACAGTGTTATTACCTGAGTCCTGTATCTAATAGATAGTAACAGTGTTATTACCTGAGTCCTGTATCTAATAGATAGTAACAGTGTTATTACCTGAGTCCTGTATCTAATAGATAGTAACAGTGTTATTACCTGAGTCCTGTATCTAATAGATAGTAACAGTGTTATTACCTGAGTCTAATAGATAGTAACAGTGTTATTACCTGAGTCCTGTATCTAATAGATAGTAACAGTGTTATTACCTGAGTCCTGTATCTAATAGAGAGTAACAGTGTTATTACCTGAGTCCTGTATCTAATAGATAGTAACAGTGTTATTACCTGAGTCCTGTATCTAATAGATAGTAACAGTGTTATTACCTGAGTCCTGTATCTAATAGATAGTAACAGTGTGTTATTACCTGTATCTAATAGATAGTAACAGTGTTATTACCTGAGTCCTGTATCTAATAGATAGTAACAGTGTTATTACCTGAGTCCTGTATCTAATAGATAGTAACAGTGTTATTACCTGAGTCCTGTATCTAATAGATAGTAACAGTGTTATTACCTGAGTCCTGTATCTAATAGATAGTAACAGTGTTATTACCTGAGTCCTGTATCTAATAGATAGTAACAGTGTTATTACCTGAGTCCTGTATCTAATAGATAGTAACAGTGTTATTACCTGAGTCCTGTATCTAATAGATAGTAACAGTGTTATTACCTGAGTCCTGTATCTAATAGATAGTAACAGTGTTATTACCTGAGTCCTGTATCTAATAGATAGTAACTGTGTGTTATTACCTGAGAAACAGGTGAATAGTTAGTAGTGAGGTATGATGGTTACCTGAGTTCTGTATGTACTGGAACAGCCCGGTGCGGAGGTCATCAGAGCTGTGTTCTGTCCTGGGGGAGGGGGATTCAGGGGAGGGGGGTGACTGGGTGTCAAAGGGGGGGCTTTTCCTCTTCAGACCCAGTCCCAGTCCCAGACCCAGACCCAGATCCCTGGTTCCTCTGGAGGTAGGCCTGCAGGTGTTCATATACCAGCCGCAAACAATTTACATGCTCCTGGCCCCAGAACACCTAAACACACACAAGGAGAATAGTACATGACAGGGTACTACTATACAGGGTAGGATGGGGTTAAGGATGAGGTTGGTGTTTAAGGATGGGGTTGGGAGTTAAGGATGGGGTTGGGGATTAAGGATGGGGTTGGGGGTTAAGGATGGGGTTGGGGGTTATCGTGGAGTTAAGGATGGGTTGGGGGTTAAGGATGGGGTTGGGGTTAAGGATGGGGTTAAGGATGGGGTAGGGGGTTAAGGATGGGGTTGGGGGTTAAGGTTGGGGGTTAATGATGGGGTTGGGGATGGGCTGGGGGTTGGGGTTGAGATTGGGGGTTAAGTATGGGACGGGGGGATAAGAATGGGGTGGGGGGTTGGGCTTGGGGAATGGGTTTGGACAGGAAGGCAGGAATCTCTGACTCAAAAAAACAGTTGAGACACAGAACCAGACTGGGCTCTACTCTGCTGTGGAGGAGGGTGACTAAACGTAAAAACAGGAACATGTGGGGATTTCTCAAGTTTGATTAAAACAAAACAAACACTCCGTATTTGCAGAAGGAAGTGTATGATTATGTATTAAGTGTTGAGTTGTTGGGGTTGGGATGAGGGTTAAGGATGGGTGGGGTTGGGATGAGGGTTAAGGATGGGTGGGGTTGGGGATTAAGGATGGGGTTGGGGATTAAGGATGGGGTTGGGGGTTAAGGATGGGGTTTGGGGTTAAGGTTGGGGGTTAAGGATGGGTTTGGGGGTTAAGGATGGGGTTGGGGGTTAAGGATGGGGTTAAGGATGTGGTTGGGGGTTAAGGATGGGGTTGGGGGTTAAGGTTGGGGGTTAAGGATGGGTTTGGGGGTTAAGGATGGGGTTAATGATGTGGTTGGGGGTTAAAGATGGGGTTAAGGATGGGGTTGGGGGTTAAGGTGGAGTTAAGGATGGGGTTGGGGGTTAAGGATGGGGTTGGGGGTTAAGGATGGGGCTGAGGGTTAAGGTTGGGGGTTAAGGATGGGGTTGGGCTAAGATGGGGTTGGGGTAAAGGATGGGGTTGGGGTAAAGGATGGGATAGGGTTGGGGGTTAAGGATGGGGTTAAGGATGGGGTTAAGGATGGGGTTGGGGTTAAGGTGGAGTTAAGGATGGGGTTGGGGTTAAGGATGGGGTTGGGGGTTAAGGATGGGGTTGGGGTTAAGGTGGACGTTAAGGATGGGGTTGGGGGTTAAGGATGGGGTTGGGGGTTAAGGATGGGGCTGGGGGTTAAGGATGGGGTTAGGGTAAAGGATGGGGTTGGGGCTGGGGGTTAAGGATGGGGTTGGGGGTTAAGGATGGGGCTGGGGGTTAAGGTTGGGGGTTAAGGATGGGTTGGGTAAGGATGGGGTTGGGGTAAAGAATGGGGTTGGGGTTAAGGATGAGGTTAGGTGTTAAGGATGGGGTTGGGGTAAAGAATGGGGTTGGGAGTTAATGATGGGGTTGGCGGTTAAGAATGGGGTTGGGGGTTAAGAATGGGGTTGGGGGTTAAGGATGGGGTTGGGACTAGGAGCTAGGGGTTAAGAATGGGATGAAGGATGGGGTTGGAGTAAAGGATGGGGTTGGGGGTTAAGGATGGGGTTGGGGTAAAGACTGGGTTGGGGGTTAATGATGGGGTTGGGGGTTAAGAATGGGGTTGGGGTAAAGGATGGGGTTGGGGGTTAAGGTGGAGTTAACGATTGGTTGGGGGTTAAGGATGGGGTTGGGGATTAAGGATGGGGTTGGGGTTGGGGGTTAAGGTGGAGTTAAGGATGGGGTTGGGGGTTAAGGATGGGGCGGGGGTTAAGGATGGGGCTGGGGTTTAAGGATGGGGCTGGGGGTTAAGGATGGGGCTGGGGGTTAAGGAAGGGGTTGGGGGTTTTGGATGGGGTTGGGTTAAGATGGGGTCGGGGTAAAGGATGGGGTTGGGGTAAAGGATGGGGTAGGGGATGGGGGTTAAGGATGGGGTTGGGGGTTAAGGATGGGGTTGGGGGTTAAGGAGGAGTTAAGGATGGGGTTGGGGGTTAAGGATGGGGTTGGAGTTAAGGATGGGGTTGGGGGTTAAGGATGGGGTTGGGGTGAGGGTTAAGGATGGGTGGGGTTGGGGTGAGGGTTAAGGATGGGTTCGGGGATTAAGGATGGGGTTGGGGGTTAAGGATGGGGTTGGGGCTGGGGGTTAAGGATGGGTTTGGGGATTAAGGATGGGGTTGGGGTTTAAGGATGGGGTTGGGGATAAGGGTTAAGGATGGGGTTGGGGCTAAGGGTTAAGGATGGGGTTGGGGGTTAAGGATGGCGTTAAAGAAGGGGTTGGCGGTTAAGGATGGGGTTGGGGATTGGGTTGGGGTTGAGGCTGGGGTTGGGGGTTAAGGAGAGGTTAGAGTTCGGGAAGGGGTTGGGAGTGAAGGTTAAGGATGGGGTTGGGGATGGGGATGGGATTGAGGATTTGGAATGGGTTTGGGGGTTAATGATGGGGTTGGGGATGGGCTGGGGGTTGGGGTTGAGATTGGGGGTTAAGTATGGGACGGGGGGATAAGAATGGGGTGGGGGGTTGGGCTGGGGCTTGGGGAATGGGTTTGGACAGGAAGGCAGGAATCTCTGAGTCAAAAAAACAGTTGAGACACAGAACCAGACTGGGCTCTACTCTGCTGTGGAGGAGGGTGACTAAACGTAAAAACAGGAACATGTGGGTATTTCTCAAGTTTGATTAAAACAAAACAAACACTCCGTATTTGCAGAAGGAAGTGTATGATTATGTATTAAGTGTTGAGTTGTTGGGGTTGGGATGAGGGTTAAGGATGGGTGGGGTTGGGATGAGGGTTAAGGATGGGTGGGGTTGGGATGAGGGTTAAGGATGGGTGGGGTTGGGGATTAAGGATGGGGTTGGGGATTAAGGATGGGGTTGGGGGTTAAGGATGGGGGTTAAGGATGGGGGTTAAGGATGGGTGGGGTTAGAATGAGGGTTAAGGATGGGTGGGGTTGGGATGAGGGTTTAGGATGGGTGGGGTTGGGATGAGGGTTAAGGATGGGTGGGGTTGGGATGAGGGTTAAGGATGGGTGGGGTTGGGATGAGGGTTAAGGATGGGTGTGGGTTGGGGATGAGGGTTAAGGGTTGGTTTGGGGATTAAGGATGGGGTTGGGGGTTAAGGATGGGGCGGGGGGTTGGGTTGGGGATGGGGTTTGGACAGGAAGGCAGGAATCTCTGAGTCGAAAAACACAGTTGAGACACAGAACCAGACTGGGCTCTACTCTGCTGTGGAGGAAGGTGACTAAACGTAAAAACAGGAAAATGTGGGGATTTCTCAAGTTTGGGGCTGGAACGGAAAGAATGGGTGTTTTTTGTACAAGACTTCATTAAAACACCACAAACACTCCGTATTTGCAGAAGGAAGTGTATGATTATGTATTAGGTGCTGAGTTGTGACTGATCTTCCTGTTAATGGCTCGCAATAAGTGCATTAGACAAAACGTCAAGAAGTTTCCTCCTGTTGTAATGTGGAACACCCTGACAGTAGAAGTACCAGTCTGTACCCTAACAGTAGAAGTACCAGTCTGTACCCTAACAGTAGAAGTACCAGTCTGTACCCTGACAGTAGAAGTACCAGTCTGTACCCTGACAGTAGAAGTACCAGTCTGTACCCTGACAGTAGAAGTACCAGTCTGTACCCTGACAGTAGAAGTACCAGTCTGTACCCTGACAGTAGATAGTACCAGTCTGTACCCTGACAGTAGAAGTACCAGTCTGTACACTGACAGTAGAAGTACCAGTCTGTACCCTGACAGTAGAAGTACCAGTCTGTACCCTGACAGTAGAAGTACCAGTCTGTACCCTGACAGTAGAAGTACCAGTCTGTACCCTAACAGTAGAAGTCCCAGTCTGTACCATGACAGTAGAAGTACCAGTCTGTACCCTGACAGTAGAAGTACCAGTCTGTACCCTGACAGTAGAAGTACCAGTCTGTACCCTGACAATAGAAGTACCAGTCTGTACCCTGACAGTAGAAGTACCAGTCTGTACCCTGACAGTAGAAGTACCAGTCTGTACCCTGACAGTAGAAGTACCAGTCTGTACCCTGACAGTAGAAGTACCAGTCAGTACCCTAACAGTAGAAGTACCAGTCTGTACCCTAACAGTAGAAGTACCAGTCTGTACCCTGACAGTAGAAGTACCAGTCTGTACCCTAACAGTAGAAGTACCAGTCTGTACCCTAACAGTAGAAGTACCAGTCTGTACCTGACAGTAGAAGTACCAGTCTGTACCCTGACAGTAGAAGTACCAGGCTGTACCCTGACAGTAGAAGTACCAGTCTGTACCCTGACAGTAGAAGTACCAGTCTGTACCCTGGCAGTAGAAGTACCAGTCTGTACCCTGACAGTAGAGTACCAGTCTGTACCCTAACAGTAGAAGTACCAGTCTGTACCCTGACAGTAGAAGTACCAGTCTGTACCCTGACAGGTAGAAGTACCAGTCTGTACCCTAACAGTAGAAGTACCAGTCTGTACCCTAACAGTAGAAGTACCAGTCTGTACCCTGACAGTAGAAGTACCAGTCTGTACCCTGACAGTAGAAGTACCAGGCTGTACCCTGACAGTAGAAGTACCAGTCTGTACCCTGACAGTAGAAGTACCAGTCTGCACCCTGGCAGTAGAAGTACCAGTCTGTACCCTGACAGTAGAAGTACCAGTCTGTACCCTAACAGTAGAAGTACCAGTCTGTACCCTGACAGTAGAAGTACCAGTCTGTACCCTGACAGTAGAAGTACCAGTCTGTACCCTAACAGTAGAAGTACCAGTCTGTACCCTAACAGTAGAAGTACCAGTCTGTACCCTGACAGTAGAATTACCAGTCTGTACCCTGACAGTAGAAGTACCAGTCTGTACCCTAACAGTAGAAGTACCAGTCTGTACCCTAACAGTAGAAGTACCAGTCTTCACCCTAACAGTAGAAGTACCAGTCGATCCCTAACAGTAGAAGTACCAGTCGATCCCTAACAGTAGAAGTACCAGTCTTCAGCCTAACAGTAGAAGTACCAGTCGATCCCTAACAGTAGAAGTACTAGTCTGTACCCTAACAGTAGAAGTACCAGTCTGTACCCTGACAGTAGAAGTACCAGTCTGTACCCTAACAGTAGAAGTACCAGTCTGTACCCTGACAGTAGAAGTACCAGTCTGTACCCTGACAGTAGAAGTACCAGTCTGTACCCTGACAGTAGAAGTACCAGTCTGTACCCTAACAGTAGAAGTACCAGTCTGTACCCTAACAGTAGAAGTACCAGTCTGTACCCTGACAGTAGAATTACCAGTCTGTACCCTGACAGTAGAAGTACCAGTCTGTACCCTAACAGTAGAAGTACCAGTCTGTACCCTAACAGTAGAAGTACCAGTCTTCACCCTAACAGTAGAAGTACCAGTCGATCCCTAACAGTAGAAGTACCAGTCGATCCCTAACAGTAGAAGTACCAGTCTTCAGCCTAACAGTAGAAGTACCAGTCGATCCCTAACAGTAGAAGTACTAGTCTGTACCCTAACAGTAGAAGTACCAGTCTTCACCCTAACAGTAGAAAGTACCAGTCGATCCCTAACAGTAGAAGTACCAGTCGATCCCTAACAGTAGAAGTACCAGTCTTCAGCCTAACAGTAGAAGTACCAGTCGATCCCTAACAGTAGAAGTACTAGTCTGTACCCTAACAGTAGAAGTACCAGTCTGTACCCTGACAGTAGAAGTACCAGTCTGTACCCTAACAGTAGAAGTACCAGTCTGTACCCTGACAGTAGAAGTACCAGTCTGTACCCTGACAGTAGAAGTACCAGTCTGTACCCTGACTGTAGAAGTACCAGTCGATCCCTAACAGTAGAAGTACCAGTCTGTACCCTAACAGTAGAAGTACCAGTCGATCCCTAACAGTAGAGGTACCAGTCGATCCCTAACAGTAGAAGTACCAGTCGATCCCTAACAGTAGAAGTACCAGTCAATCCCTAACAGTCATTAGAGTGATGAATAACCAGTAGAGGTCATTAGGGTGATGAATAACCAGTAGAGGTCATTAGGGTGATGAATAACCAGTAGAGGTCATTAGGGTGATGAATAACAGTAGAGGTCATTAGGGTGATGAATAACCAGTAGAGGTCATTAGTAGAGGTCATTCGAGTGATGAATAACCAGTAGAGGTCATTAGTAGAGGTCATTAGGGTGATGAATAACCAGTAGAGGTCATTAGTAGAGGTCATTAGAGTGATGAATAACCAGTAGAGGTCATTAGTAGAGGTCATTAGGGTGATGAATAACCAGTAGAGGTCATTAGGGTGATGAATAACAGTAGAGGTCATTAGGGTGATGAATAACCAGTAGAGGTCATTATTAGAGGTCATTCGAGTGATGAATAACCAGTAGAGGTCATTAGTAGAGGTCATTAGGGTGATGAATAACCAGTAGAGGTCATTAGTAGAGGTCATTAGAGTGATGAATAACCAGTAGAGGTCATTAGTAGAGGTCATTAGGGTGATGAATGACAGTAGAGATCATTAGGGTGATGAATAACCAGTAGAGGTCATTAGTAGAGGTCATTAGAGTGATGAATAACCAGTAGAGGTCATTAGGGTGAGGTCATTAGGGTGATGAATAACAGTATGGAGAAAATGTTTGGTCTCGTCAGATCACTGACAGAAAAGTGGACTAACTCTATGTTACTGAATTAGGGTGAGAATGGCACAC
>NW_022262687.1:67683-87683 GCF_002021735.2 Oncorhynchus kisutch | reverse complement strand
GTCAGGTCCCATTATGTTACAGACATTAGACTGAGACCATCAGGGCCATCAGAGCAGAAACACCCAACACCCCATCTGTTATGTCCCAGGACCACTAAAGGCCAGCTGTTGTTGCCAGGGGATTTAAGGTGGCTCTGCAGCTCTGTGTCTCTATCCACTTCATGTGTTTTGAGTTTGAAAAACGATCTCACTGGGAGGCACGGGCCAAACGAAATGAAATGGATCCTGAAGAGCTGAGCCAAGACTTCAACATGTTACCAAAGGCAGGGGGGGGGGGGACTGTGTGAGAGAGAGAGGCAGGGGGAGGCAGGGACTGTGTGTGAGAGAGAGAGAGGCAGGGGGGGAGGCAGAGACTGTGTGTGAGAGAGAGAGAGAGAGAGAGAGAGAGAGAGAGAGAGAGAGAGAGAGCGAGAGAGGCAGGGGGAGGCAGGGACTGTGTGAGAGAGAGAGAGAGAGAGGCAGGGGGAGACAGGGACTGTGTGTGAGAGAGAGAGAGGCAGGGGGGGGCAGGGACTGTGTGTGAGAGAGAGAGAGGCAGGGGGGGGCAGGGACTGTGTGTGAGAGAGAGAGAGAGAGAGAGGCCGGGGGAGGCAGGGACTGTGTGTGTGAGAGAGAGAGGCAGGGGGGGGCAGGGACTGTGTGTGAGAGAGAGAGAGGCAGGGGGGGCAGGGACTGTGTGTGAGAGAGAGAGGCAGGGGGAGGCAGGGGACTGTGTGAGAGAGAGAGAGAGAGGCAGGGGGGGAGACAGGGACTGTGTGTGAGAGAGAGAGAGGCAGGGGGAGGCAGGGACTGTGGTGTGAGAGAGAGAGAGGCAGGGGGGAGACAGGGACTGTGTGTGAGAGAGAGAGAGAGAGAGAGAGAGGTAGGGACTGTGTGTGAGAGAGAGAGGCAGGGGGGGAGACAGGGACTGTGTGAGAGAGAGAGAGGCAGGGGGAGGCAGGGACTGTGTGTGAGAGAGGAGAGAGGCAGGGGGAGGCAGGGACTGTGTGTGAGAGAGAGAGAGGCAGGGGGGAGGCAGGGACTGTGTGAGAGAGAGAGAGGCAGGGGGGGCAGGGACTGTGTGAGAGAGAGAGAGAGGCAGGGACTGTGTGTGAGAGAGAGAGAGGCAGGGGGAGGCAGGGACTGTGTGTGAGAGAGAGAGAGGCAGGGGGGGCAGGGACTGTGTGTGAGAGAGAGAGAGGCAGGGGGAGGCAGGGACTGTGTGTGAGAGAGAGAGGCAGGGGGGAGACAGGGACTGTGTGTGAGAGAGAGAGAGGCAGGGGGGGAGGCAGGGACTGTGTGTGAGAGAGAGAGAGGCAGGGGGAGGCAGGGACTGTGTGTGAGAGAGAGAGGCAGGGGGAGACAGGGACTGTGTGAGAGAGAGAGAGGCAGGGGAGGCAGGGACTGTGTGTGAGAGAGAGAGAGCCAGGGGGGGAGCAGGGACTGTGTGAGAGAGAGAGAGGCAGGGGGAGGCAGGGACTGTGTGTGAGAGAGAGAGAGCCAGGGGGGGAGCAGGGACTGTGTGAGAGAGAGAGAGGCAGGGGGAGGCAGGGACTGTGTGTGAGAGAGAGAGAGGCAGGGGGAGGCAGGGACTGTGTGTGTGAGAGAGAGAGGCAGGGGGGGGAGGCAGGGACTGTGTGTGAGAGAGAGAGAGAGAGAGGCAGGGGGGAGGCAGGGACTGTGTGTGAGAGAGAGAGAGAGAGAGGCAGGGGGGAGGCAGGGACTGTGTGTGAGAGAGAGAGGCAGGGGGGAGGCAGGGACTGTGTGAGAGAGAGAGAGGCAGGGGGAGGCAGGGACTGTGTGTGAGAGAGAGAGAGCCAGGGGGGGAGCAGGGACTGTGTGAGAGAGAGAGAGGCAGGGGGAGGCAGGGACTGTGTGTGAGAGAGAGAGAGGCAGGGGGAGGCAGGGACTGTGTGTGTGAGAGAGAGAGGCAGGGTGGGAGGCAGGGACTGTGTGTGAGAGAGAGAGGCAGGGGGAGGCAGGGATTGAGACAGGGACGGTGTGTGTGTGTGATGGGACAAATGTGTGTGTATTCCTGTGTGTGTGTGGGCGGCCTGTGTGTGTGTGATGGGACAAATGTCAATGTCTCTCTACTCTAACACCCTGAATACTGGTGATATAATGTCCTCCTACCCAGGACCATGAGACAGTAGACTGGTGACATAATGTCCTGATACCCAGGAACATGAGACAGTAGACTGGTGACATAATGTCCTGATACCCAGGACCATGAGACAACAGACTGGTGATATAATGTCCTGATACCCAGGACCTTGAGACAACAGACTGGTGATATAATGTCCTGATACCCAGGACCATGAGACAACAGACTGGTGACATAATGTCCTGATACCCAGGACCATGAGACAACAGACTGGTGATATAATGTCCTCCTACCCAGGACCATGAGACAACAGACCAGACTGGTGATATAATGTCCTCCTACCCAGGACCATGAGACAACAGACTGGTGATATAATGTCCTGATACCCAGGACCATGAGACAACAGACTGGTGATATAATGTCCTGATACCCAGGACCATGAGACAGTAGACTGGTGATATAATGTCCTGATACCCAGGACCATGAGACAACAGACTGGTGACATAATGTCCTGATACCCAGGACCATGAGACAACATACTGGTGATATAATGTCCTGATACCCAGGACCATGAGACAGTAGACTGGTGACATAATGTCCTGATACCCAGGACCATGAGACAACAGACTGGTGATATAATGTCCTCCTACCCAGGACCATGAGACAACAGACTGGTGATATAATGTCCTGATACCCAGGACCATGAGACAACAGACTGGTGATATAATGTCCTGATACCCAGGACCATGAGACAGTAGACTGGTGATATAATGTCCTGATACCCAGGACCATGAGACAACAGACTGGTGACATAATGTCCTGATACCCAGGACCATGAGACAACAGACTGGTGATATAATGTCCTCCTACCCAGGACCATGAGACAACAGACCAGACTGGTGATATAATGTCCTCCTACCCAGGACCATGAGACAACAGACTGGTGATATAATGTCCTGATACCCAGGACCATGAGACAACAGACTGGTGATATAATGTCCTGATACCCAGGACCATGAGACAGTAGACTGGTGACATAATGTCCTGATACCCAGGACCATGAGACAACAGACTGGTGACATAATGTCCTGATACCCAGGACCATGAGACAACATACTGGTGATATAATGTCCTGATACCCAGGACCATGAGACAGTAGACTGGTGACATAATGTCCTGATACCCAGGACCATGAGACAACAGACTGGTGATATAATGTCCTCCTACCCAGGACCATGAGACAGTAGACTGGTGATATAATGTCCTGATACCCAGGACCATGAGACAACAGACTGGTGACATAATGTCCTCCTACCCAGGACCATGAGACAACAGACTGGTGATATAATGTCCTCCTACCCAGGACCATGAGACAACAGACTGGTGATATAATGTCCTGATACCCAGGACCATGAGACAACAGACTGGTGATATAATGTCCTGATACCCAGGACCATGAGACAGTAGACTGGTGATATAATGTCCTGATACCCAGGACCATGAGACAACAGACTGGTGACATAATGTCCTGATACCCAGGACCATGAGACAACAGACTGGTGATATAATGTCCTGATACCCAGGACCATGAGACAGTAGACTGGTGATATAATGTCCTGATACCCAGGACCATGAGACAACAGACTGGTGACATAATGTCCTGATACCCAGGACCATGAGACAACAGACTGTCCTGGCTATTCACACACACCTTGCTGTGGTATAGGACAGACAGACAGGAAACATCTAGAGATTATGAGAAACAATGAGAAACATCTAGAAACATCTAGAGATGATGAGAAACATCTAGAGACCAAGAGAAACATCTAGAGACGATGAGAAACATCTAGAGACGATGAGAAACATCTAGAGACGATGAGAAACATCTAGAGACCAAGAGAAACATCTAGAGACATCTAGAGACCACGAGAAACATCTAGAGACGATGAGAAACATCTAGAAACGATGAGAAACATCTAGAAACGATGAGAAACATCTAGAGACCACGAGAAACATCTAGAGACGATGAGAAACATCTAGAGACGATGAGAAACATCTAGAGACCACGAGAAACATCTCGGGACGATGAGAAACATCTAGAGACAACGAGAAACATCTAGAGACGACGAGAAACATCTAGAGATGGCGAGAAACATCTAGAGACCACGAGAAACATCTAGAAACCACGAGAAACATCTAGAGACGACGAGAAACATCTAGAGACCACGAGAAACATCTAGAGACGAAGAGAAACATCTAGAGACCAAGATAAACATCTAGAAACATCTAGAGACCACGAGAAACATCTAGTGACGATGAGAAACATCTAGAAACGATGAGAAACATCTAGAAACGATGAGAAACATCTAGAGACGACGAGAAACATCTAGTGACGACGAGAAACATCTACGTCTCATGGGTCTCCATGACCATCAGCCTGGGTCAGACTAGGAAGAAATGTCTCAGTGTGTCTCCATGACCATCAGCCTGACTAGTGGACATGAAGCTCTGCACCAAGAGGACATGGTGTTTATAGTCAACAACAGAATCACTTAGTGATAAATCTCTTCTCGACAGGCGAGATGTCAGAACCCCACAGCTAAAGAGCTGTCATCCTCCTCCAACCAGGGATTAGCTTTCATAGAAAACACAACTCTGTCACCTTCCCTCCCTCTCTCTCTCTCCCTCCCCCTCTCCCTCCCTCTCTCTCCCTCCCTCCCTCTCTCTCCATCTCTCTCCCTCCCTCTCTCTCCATCTCTCTCCCTCCCTCTCTCTCCATCTCTCTCCCTCCCTCTCTCTCCATCCCTCTCCCTCCCTCTCTCTCTCTCCCTCCCCCTCTCTCTCTCTCCCTCCCCATCCCCCTCTCTCTCCCTCCATCCCTCCCCCCCCTCTCTCGTTGTTTTTCCATGCTGAGTGTTTTGAAACAGTGTTTATAAAAGGCAACACATCAAAAATGGATGAAAGCTGAAAAGCTGTTGAAAATCAGCGCAGGCCACAGCGTCAAGAATGTTCTCACTGCGGAGTTATGTAGATTTGAGTAAACAAGTGCAAATTGTTGAGGTTTTAATTAAAATATTTGACAATCATTTATCTGAAGTAACCCTATATAACATCTGTGAAGCAGATGGGTTTAAAAGCCCAGAGAACTCTGTCCTCCCCTATTCCCTCCCCACCCCCCAAAGAACCTCTGTCCTCCCCTATTCCTCCCCACCCCCCCAGAGAAACTCTGTCCTCCCTATTCCCTCCCCACCCCCCAAAGAACCTCTGTCCTCTCCTATTCCCTCCCCACCCCCCCGAGAAACTCTGTCCTCCCCTATTCCCTCCCCACCCCCAGAGAACCTCTGTCCTCCCCCGTTCCCTCCCCACCCCACAAAGAACCTCTGTCCTCCCCCGTGCCCCCTCTCCCCCCAGAGAAACTCTGTCCTCCCCCGTGCCCCCTCTCCCCCCAGAGAAACTATGTCCCCCCCCCAAGAGAAACTCTGTCCTCCCCCGTGCCCCCCCAGAGAAACTCTGTCCCCCTCCCCCCCGAGAGAATCTCTCCTCCCCCCGTTCCCTCCCCACCCCCTCTAACCCCCTATGTTCAGTGAACAGAAGTGACTTCCAGACCCCAATATGCCTTTCTACCCATCTCCTGTTATTGGCCTGATAGTAGGTTGATACTGCCAGGACATATCCTGGAGCTCCCTCTCTCCATCCAACCATCCTTCTCTCTCTTCCTCCCTCCCTCCATCCCTCTCTCTCTCCCTCGCTCCCTCCATCCATCCTTCTCTCTCCCTCCATCCATCCTTCTCCCTCCCTCCCTCCCTCCCTCCCTCCCTCCCTCCCTCCCTCCCTCCCTCCCTCCCTCCCTCCCTCCCTCTCTCTCTCTCTCTCTCTCTCTCCCTCTCTCCCTCCATCCTCCTCTCTTCCTCCCTCCCTCCCTCTCCCTCCCTCCCTCCCTCCCTCCCTCCCTCCCTCCCTCCCTCTCCCTCCCTCCCTCCCTCCCTCCCTCCCTCCCTCCCTCCCTCCCTCCCTCCTCCTCTCTTCCTCCCTCCCTCCCTCCCTCCCTCCCTCCATCCTCCTCCCTCCCTCCATCCCTCTCTCCATCAATGACCTGTCTAGGATAAAGTAGTCTCTGCTCTGCTCCTGGTACCGACCTTAACGTGTCAGTGTGTTGTAACAGAACTCTCTGGTTCTGGTACTGACCATAACGTGTCAGTGTGTTGTAACAGAACTCTCTGGTTCTGGTACTGACCATAACGTGTCAGTGTGTTGTAACAGTAACAGAACTCTCTGGTCCTGGTACCGACCATAACGTGTCAGTGTGTTGTAACAGAACTCTCTGGTTCTGGTACTGACCATAACGTGTCAGTGTGTTGTAACAGTAACAGAACTCTCTGGTCCTGGTACCGACCATAATGGGACAGGTCTTCTCGATGTACACGACACCAAAGCAGCCGTTGTTCTTGGCGGCCGGTGGTTTACGTGCGTACAGAGAAACCGAGAAACGGAAAGGGGATCTGAGAGACTTGCTGCTCTGAACTTCTTGTCTCAACACAGCTTAGGGAGGAAACCCTGACAAACCTTCTGGAAACATCAAAACACCACATGGTGATGAACAAACAATATAAACAGCAGAAACAGAGAGGTTTAGTCAGAGAGGTTTAGTCAGAGAGGTTTAGTCAGAGAGATTTAGTCAGAGAGGTTTAGTCAGAGAGGTTTAGTCAGAGAGGTTTAGTCAGAGAGGTTTAGTCAGAGAGGTTTAGTCAGAGAGGTCCGGTCAGAGAGGTCCGGTCAGAGAGGTTTAGTCAGAGAGGTTTAGTCAGAGAGGTTTAGTCAGAGAGGTTTAGTCAGAGAGGTTTAGTCAGAGAGGTTTAGTCAGAGAGGTCCGGTCAGAGAGGTCCGGTCAGAGAGGTTTAGTCAGAGAGGTTTAGTCAGAGAGGTTTAGTCAGAGAGGTTTAGTCAGAGAGGTCCGGTCAGAGAGGTCCGGTCAGAGAGGTCCGGTCAGAGAGGTTTAGTCAGAGAGGTTTAGTCAGAGAGGTTTAGTCAGAGAGGTTTAGTCAGAGAGGTCCGGTCAGAGAGGTCCGGTCAGAGAGGTCCGGTCAGAGAGGTCCGGTCAGAGAGGTTTAGTCAGAGAGGTTTAGTCAGAGAGGTCCGGTCAGAGAGGTCCGGTCAGAGAGGTTTAGTCAGAGAGGATTAGTCAGAGAGGTTTAGTCAGAGAGGTTTAGTCAGAGAGGTCTGGCCAGAGAGGTTTAGTCAGAGAGGTCTGGCCAGAGAGGTTTAGTCAGAGAGGTTTAGTCAGAGAGGTCCGGTCAGAGAGGTTTAGTCAGAGAGGTTTAGTCAGAGAGGTCCGGTCAGAGAGGTCCGGTCAGAGAGGTCCGGTCAGAGAGGTTTAGTCAGAGAGGTTTAGTCAGAGAGGTTTAGTCAGAGAGGTCCGGTCAGAGAGGTTTAGTCAGAGAGGTTTAGTCAGAGAGGTTTAGTCAGAGAGGTTTAGTCAGAGAGATCCAGTCAGAGAGGTTTAGTCAGAGAGGTTTAGTCAGAGAGGTTTAGTCAGAGAGGTTTAGTCAAAGAGGTTTAGTCAAAGAGGTTTAGTCAAAGAGATTTAGTCAGAGGGATTTAGTCAGAGAGGTTTAGTCAGAGAGGTTTAGTCAGAGAGGTTTAGTCAGAGAGGTTTAGTCAAAGAGGTTTAGTCAAAGAGATTTAGTCAGATAGGTCCGATCAGAGAGGTTTAGTCAGAGAGGTCCGGTCAGAGAGGTTTAGTCAGAGAGGTTTAGTCAGAGAGGTCCGGTCAGAGAGGTTTAGTCAGAGAGGTTTAGTCAGAGAGGTTTAGTCAAAGAGGTTTAGTCAAAGAGATTTAGTCAGAGAGGTCCGGTCAGAGAGGTTTAGTCAGAGAGGTCCGGTCAGAGAGTTTTAGTCAGAGAGGTTTAGTCAGAGAGATTTAGTCAGAGAGGTCCGGTCAGAGAGGTTTAGTCAGAGAGGTCCGGTCAGAGAGTTTTAGTCAGAGAGGTTTAGTCAGAGAGGTTTAGTCAGAGAGGTCCGGTCAGAGAGGTTTAGTCAGAGAGGTCCGGTCAGAGAGGTTTAGTCAGAGAGGTTTAGTCAGATAGGTCCGGTCAGAGAGGTTTAGTCAGAGAGGTTTAGTCAGAGAGGTCCGGTCAGAGAGGTTTAGTCAGAGAGGTTTAGTCAGAGAGGTTTAGTCAGAGAGGTTTAGTCAGAGAGGTTTAGTCAGAGAGATTTAGTCAGAGAGGTTTAGTCAGAGAGGTCTGGTCAGAGAGGTCCGGTCAGTGAGATTTAGTCAGAGAGGTTTAGTCAGAGAGGTTTAGTCAGATATATTTAGTCAGAGAGATTAGTCAGAGAGGTTTAGTCAGAGAGGTTTAGTCAGAGAGGTTTAGTCAGAGAGGTTTAGTCAGAGAGGTCCGGTCAGGGAGGTTTAGTCAGGGAGGTCCGGTCAGGGAGGTTTAGTCAGAGAGGTTTAGTCAGAGAGGTTTAGTCAGAGGGCACTAATTTAGACCAGAGCCCTATGGGGTAGGGCACTACTTTAGACCAGAGCCCTATGGGGTAGGGCACTACTTTAGACCAGAGCCCTATGGGGTAGTGCACTACTTTAGACCAGAGCCCTATGGGGTAGTGCACTACTTTAGACCAGAGCCCTATGGGGTAGTGCACTACTTTAGACCAGAGCCCTATGGAGTAGTGCACTACTTTAGAACAGAGCCCTATGGAGTAGTGCACTCCTTTAGACCAGAGGCCTATGGAGTAGTGCACTACGTAGTGAAGAAGGTGCCATTTGGGAAACAGAAAAAATATCTTGCCTGACCAGGAACAGCTCATTCCTCCATGGTAACGTTGTGGTTACGGATCGGAGAACACAACAGTGATGCATCATGGTCCGTTTCCTGTGTTCTATTCAGGAGGACTTTGTTGTGGCGAAACAAAACCACAGAGACCTTTAACTTCCCAGCTACGCCTCACCCAGGTCACATGACAGGGGCTTGGACTCTACAAATCTTTCATTGAGAGTATTTTAACCTCTTGTGTTGTTTGGTGGTTTGGTAGTATTGCTGTCAGACAGAGAAATATGTTGAGAAGGACTATAGCCACAGACAGCAAGGTACTAGGAGACAAACAGACAGGCTTGATGAGATCTTTAAGGGCCCTCACCAAGGTACTAGGAGACAGACAGACAGGCTTGATGAGATCTTTAAGGGCCCTCAGCAAGGTACTAGGAGTCAGACAGACAGGCTTGATGAGATCTTTAAGGGCCCTCAGCAAGGTACTAGGAGTCAGACAGACAGGCTTGATGAGATCTTTAAGGTCAGGGCCCTCACCAAGGTACTAGGAGACAGACAGACAGGCTTGATGAGATCCCCTGTACCTGGACAGTAAACTACTCCCCTCTAGGTGCAGGTATAGGGCAGCCCCTTGCCTACAGGAAAAACAAGACTAGACAATAATTTGTGTCATATCTCTCCTAACCAGCTGGTTAATGTCACTAAGGTGTGATATCTCTCCTAACCAGCTGTACTGGGACTTCACTTCCCAGGTGCCTCGAGGTGTAGTCCTCATAGAACTGTACTGGGACTTCACTTCCCAGGTGCCTCGAGGTGTAGTCCTCATAGAACTGTACTGGGACTTCACTTCCCAGGTGCCTCGAGGTGTAGTCCTCATAGAACTGTACTGGGACTTCACTTCCCAGGTGCCTCGAGGTGTAGTCCTCATAGAGCAGAGGTAGAGGAACCTGAGCTGCCCCTGAGACAATAATATGAACTGGGAGAGAAGGTTACTCTGAGAGAGAGAAGGAGAAGAGAGGAGGGGGGGAGAACGGGGGGAGAGAAAGAAGGAGAAGAGAGGAGGGGGGGAGAACGGGGGAGAGAAAGAAGGAGAAGAGGGGGAGAGAAGAGAAGAGAGGGGGGGAGAACGGGGGGAGAGAAAGAAGGAGAAGAGGGTGAGAGAAGAGAAGAGAGGAGGGAAGGGGGAGAGAAGAGAGAGAGAGAGAAAGAAGGAGAAGAGGGGGAGAGAAGAGAGGAGAGGGGGAAGGGGGAGAGAAGAGAGGAGAGGAGGGAAGGGGGGGAGAAGAGAAGAGAGGGAAAGAAGGTGAAGAGGGGAAGAGAAGAGAGGAGAGGGGGAAGGGGGAGAGAAGAGAGGAGAGGGGGAAGGGGGAGAGAAGAGAAGAGAGAGAAATAAGGAGAAGAGGGGGAGAGAAGAGAGGAGGGAAGGGGGAGAGAAGAGAGAGAGAGAAAGAAGGAGAAGAGGGGGAGAGAAGAGAAGAGAGAAGAGAGAAAAATGGGGGGGAGAAGAGAGGGAGAGAAAGAGAGAGGGGGAGAGAAAAGAGGGGGGAGAAAGAAGGAGAAGAAGGGAGATGAGATAAGAGAGAGGGAGAGAAGAGCGAGAGGGAGAGAAGAGCGAGGGAGGAGAGAAGAGCGAGGGAGGAGAGAAGAGCGAGGGAGGAGCGAAGAGCGAGGGAGGAGAAAAGAGAGAGGGAGAGAAGAGCGAGGGAGGAGAAGAGAGAGGGGGAGAAGAGAGAGGGGGAGAAGAGCGAGAGGGAGAGAAGAGCGAGGGAGGAGAAGAGAGAGGGAGGAGAAGAGAGAGGGAGGAGAAGAGAGAGGGAGGAGCAGAGCGAGAGGGAGAGAAGAGCGAGGGAGGAGAAGAGAGAGGGAGGAGAAGAGAGAGGGAGGAGAAGAGAGAGGGAGGAGAAGAGCGAGAGGGAGATAAGAGCGAGGGAGGAGAAGAGAGAGGGAGGAGAAGAGAGAGGGGGAGCTGCATTTTTCAACCGTAAAAAGACAACAGGGAAGCTAAATGTTTAAAGCTCTTACCGTCTAACTTGGGCCCAGTCTTCATGTTCATGGTACCCTTCATAGCCGACACTGACCAGGTCAGGCTGGGCCGGGCAGGGTGCGACTCGGTCTCCATGACAACCACGATCTGGGCGGTGCGGAGGGACACCTTGTGGAAGGGTGCCAGGGATCTTAGGGAGCTGAGGTGGGAGGGGTCGGGACGATGGGGAGAGGAGGACGAGGTCCTACTGGGGGAGGAATGAGGGGTGGAGGGGGGTTTGGGAGCCTCCCAGTAGTGATGAGGTAGGACCCTCCTCAGGTAGGCCTTGGTCTGCTCCAGTTTCACCAGCGTAGGGTTCACCTTCAGGGGCCGGGACAGCTCCACGTTCAGCTCCGCTGGACGAACAGAAGACAGAGTTACCGTAAAACTAAATATTAACAGAAGACAGAGTTACCGTAAAACTAAATATTAACAGAAGACAGAGTTACCGTAATACTAAATATTAACAGGAGACAGAGTTACCGTAAAACTAAATATTAACAGAAGACAGAGTTACCGTAATACTAAATATTAACAGAAGACAGAGTTACCGTAATACTAAATATTAACAGAAGACAGCGTTACCAACCGGGCCAGCCCAGCTCAATGGTACCACCAACCGGGCCAGCCCAGCTCAATGGTACCACCAACCGGGCCAGCCCAGCTCAATGGTACCACCAACCGGGCCAGCCCAGCTCAATGGTACCACCAACCGGGCCAGCCCAGCTCAATGGTACCACCAACCGGGCCAGCCCAGCTCAATGGCACCACCAACCGGGCCAGGACAGCTCAATGGCACCACCAACCGGACCAGGCCAGCTCAATGGCACCACCAACCGGGCCAGGACAGCTCAATGGCACCACCAACCGGGCCAGCCCAGCTCAATGGTACCACCAACCGGGCAGCTCAATGGTACCACCAACTGGGCAAGGCCACCTCAATGGTACCACCAACTGGGCCAGGCCAGCTCAATAGCAACAACCTAACCTTTATAGGAGCAGGTTAATGCTCTGCACAGGATACCACCTCTCTAACTCTTTACATCCAGCTCCTATAGAATCATCTGGAAGTCCAGCCAGAAGATACCACCTCTCTGACTCTTTACATCCAGCTCCTATAGAATCATCTGGAAGTCCAGCCAGAAGATACCACCTCTCTGACTCTTTACATCCAGCTCCTATAGAATCATCTGGAAGTCCAGCCAGAAGATACCACCTCTCTGACTCTTTACACCCAGCTCCTATAGAATCATCTGGAAGTCCAGCCAGAAGATACCACCTCTCTGACTCTTTACACCCAGCTCCTATAGAATCATCTGGAAGTCCAGCCAGAAGATACCACCTCTCTGACTCTTTACACCCAGCTCCTATAGAATCATCTGGAAGTCCAGCCAGAAGATACCTTTGCCTTCAAAGGTAGCCTCTTTAAGCTCACTGTGTACTGAGAGAGGGGGAAAGGCAGCGCACGGAAATCTGGATTAATGAAAGAAAGATGTGGTCCTTCCGTCATGTTCGTTGGGACATCAAAAGAAGGCCTTGTCCAGGAGTGACGTTCCTTCACGTCTCACGCAGGTGAGGACTGTCAGTGGTGCTTTTAACCCAGCCGAGGACTGTCAGTGGTGCTTTAACCCAGCCGAGGACTGTTAGTGGTTCTTTAACCCAGCCGAGGACTGTCAGTGGTGCTTTAACCCAGCCGAGGACTGTCAGTGGTGCTTTAACCCAGCCGAGGACTGTCAGTGGTTCTTTAACCCAGCCAAGGACAGTCAGTGGTTCTTTAACCCAGCCGAGGACTGTCAGTGGTTCTTTAACCCAGCCGAGGACTGTCAGTGGTGCTTTAACCCAGCCGAGGACTGTCAATGGTGCTTTAACCCAGCTGAGGACTGTCAGTGGTTCTTTAACCCAGCAGAGAACTGTCAGTGGTTCTTTAACCCAGAGGAGGACTGTCAGTGGTTCTTTAACCCAGCCGAGGACTGTCAGTGGTTCTTTAACCTAGCCGAGGACTGTCAGTGGTGCTTTTAACCCAGCCGAGGACTGTCAGTGGTTCTTTAACCCAGCCGAGGACTGTCAGTGGTTCTTTAACCCAGCCGAGGACTGTCAGTGGTTCTTTAACCCAGCCGAGGACTGTCAGTGGTGCTTTTAACCCAGCCGAGGACTGTCAGTGGTGCTTTTAACCCAGCCGAGGACTGTCAGTGGTTCTTTAACCCAGCCGAGGACTGTCAGTGGTTCTTTAACCCAGCCGAGGACTGTCAGTGGTTCTTTAACCCAGCCGAGGACTGTCAGTGGTGCTTTAACCCAGCCGAGGACTGTCAGTGGTGCTTTAACCCAGCCGAGGACTGTCAGTGGTGCTTTAACCCAGCCGAGGACTGTCAATGGTGCTTTAACCCAGCTGAGGACTGTCAGTGGTTCTTTAACCCAGCAGAGAACTGTCAGTGGTTATTTAACCCAGCCGAGGACTGTCAATGGTGCTTTAACCCAGCCGAGGACTGTCAGTGGTTCTTTAACCCAGAGGAGGACTGTCAGTGGTTCTTTAACCCAGCCGAGGACTGTCAGTGGTTCTTTAACCTAGCCGAGGACTGTCAGTGGTGCTTTTAACCCAGCCGAGGACTGTCAGTGGTTCTTTAACCCAGCCGAGGACTGTCAGTGGTTCTTTAACCCAGCCGAGGACTGTCAGTGGTTCTTTACCCAGCCGAGGACTGTCAGTGGTGCTTTAACCCAGCCGAGGACTGTCAGTGGTTCTTTAACCCAGCCGAGGACTGTCAGTGGTGCTTTAACCCAGCCGAGGACTGTCAGTGGTTCTTTAACCCAGCCGAGGACTGTCAGTGGTTCTTTAACCCAGCCGAGGACTGTCAGTGGTTCTTTAACCCAGCCGAGGACTGTCAGTGGTGCTTTTAACCCAGCCGAGGACTGTCAGTGGTGCTTTTAACCCAGCCGAGGACTGTCAGTGGTTCTTTAACCCAGCCGAGGACTGTCAGTGGTTCTTTAACCCAGCCGAGGACTGTCAGTGGTTCTTTAACCCAGCCGAGGACTGTCAGTGGTGCTTTAACCCAGCCGAGGACTGTCAGTGGTGCTTTAACCCAGCCGAGGACTGTCAGTGGTGCTTTAACCCAGCCGAGGACTGTCAATGGTGCTTTAACCCAGCTGAGGACTGTCAGTGGTTCTTTAACCCAGCAGAGAACTGTCAGTGGTTATTTAACCCAGCCGAGGACTGTCAATGGTGCTTTAACCCAGCCGAGGACTGTCAGTGGTTCTTTAACCCAGAGGAGGACTGTCAGTGGTTCTTTAACCCAGCCGAGGACTGTCAGTGGTTCTTTAACCTAGCCGAGGACTGTCAGTGGTGCTTTTAACCCAGCCGAGGACTGTCAGTGGTTCTTTAACCCAGCCGAGGACTGTCAGTGGTTCTTTAACCCAGCCGAGGACTGTCAGTGGTTCTTTAACCCAGCCGAGGACTGTCAGTGGTGCTTTTAACCCAGCCGAGGACTGTCAGTGGTGCTTTTAACCCAGCCGAGGACTGTCAGTGGTTCTTTAACCCAGCCGAGGACTGTCAGTGGTTCTTTAACCCAGCCGAGGACTGTCAGTGGTTCTTAACCCAGCCGAGGACTGTCAGTGGTGCTTTAACCCAGCCGAGGACTGTCAGTGGTTCTTTAACCCAGCCGAGGACTGTCAGTGGTGCTTTAACCCAGCCGAGGACTGTCAGTGGTTCTTTAACCCAGCCGAGGACTGTCAGTGGCGCTTTTAACCCAGCCGAGGACTGTCAGTGGTTCTTTAACCCAGCCGAGGACTGTCAGTGGTTCTTTAACCAGATGACTGTCAGTGGTGCTTTAACCAGAGGACTGTCAGTGGTTCTTTAACCAGAGGACTGTCAGTGGTGCTTTAACCAGAGGACTGTCAGTGGTGCTTTAAGCCAGCCGAGGACTGTCAGTGGTTCTTTAACCAGAGGACTGTCAGTGGTGCTTTAACCCAGCCGAGGACTGTCAGTGGTGCTTTAACCAGATTACTGTCAGAGGACTCTCGGTGGTTCATTAACCAGAGGACTGTCAGTGGTTCTTTATCCAGAGGACTGTCAGAGGACTGTCAGTGGTTCATTAACCAGAGGACTGTCAGAGGACTGTCAGTGGTTCTTTAACCAGAGGACTGTCAGAGTACTGTCAGTTGTTCTTTAACCAGAGGACTGTCAGTGGTTCATTAACCAGAGGACTGTCAGAGGACTGTCAGTGGTTCTTTAACCAGAGGACTGTCAGAGGACTGTCAGTGGTTCTTTAACCAGAGGACTGTCAGTGGTTCTTTAACCAGAGGACTGTCAAAGGACTGTCAGTGGTTCTTTAACCAGATGACTGTCAGAGGACTGTCAGTGGTTCTTTAACCAGAGGACTGTCAGAGTACTGTCAGTTGTTCTTTAACCAGAGGACTGTCAGTGGTTCTTTAACCAGAGGACTGTCAGTGGTTCTTTAACCAGAGGACTGTCAGAGGTTCTTTAAGAGAGACGGAGAGCAGGATTGTTTCCTCAGGAAGAGAAGAAGAAGGCAGAGAGGGATTGAAGAGGAGAGTGCTGGTCCAGCCTTGAACCCTCCCTGCCTCCCTGTGTGTGTGTGTGTGTGTGTGTGTTGAGCAGGCCACAGCAAGGCGAGGGTCAGATCTGAAACCTCATCGCATTTACATCCCAGCACGCACGCACGCACGCACGCACGCACGCACGCACGCACGCACGCACGCACGCACGCACGCACGCACGCACGCACGCACGCACGCACGCACGCACGCACGCACGCACGCACGCACGCACGCACGCACGCACGCACGCACGCACGCACGCACGCACGCACACACACACACACACACACACACACACACACACACACACACACACACACGTTACTTGTGTTCCCTCTCTGCAGGTTCCATCCTTGGCAGGGGAGCTGTGATTGGTCCGTGTGCTCTCAGTAAATGTCTGGCAGCTTGCTGTAAACACAGGGAACTGGTCTCCTCTGACTGTGGTCTCCATCTGGTCTGATGGACGCTCACCTCGTTAAACAGCATCAAATCAGAGGGGCCTTAGGGAACACTACCTGGAGGGAGTCCTAAATGAGACCCTATTCCCTATATAGAGCACTACTTTAGACCAGGACCGTATTCCCTATATAGTGCACTACTTTAGACCAGGGCCCTATTCCCTATATAGAGCACTACTTTAGACCAGGGCCCTATTCCCTATATAGTGCACTACTTTAGACTAGAACCCTATTCCCTATATAGTGCACTACTATAGACTAGAACCCTATTCCCTATATAGTGCACTACTATAGACTAGAACCCTATTCCCTATATAGTGTACTACTATAGACTAGAACCCTATTCCCTATATAATGCACTACTATAGACTAGAACCCTATTCCCTATATAGTGCACTACAATAGACTAGAACCCTATTCCCTATATAGTGCACTACTATAGACTAGAACCCTATTCCCTATATAGTGCACTACTATAGACTAGAACCCTATTCCCTATATAGTGCACTACTATAGACTAGAACCATATTCCCTATATAGGTTAGAGGACTTGACAGAAATATGTTCAGCACAGACAGGATGTGAACTGACTGGGTTTGTACGCTCATGTGTGTGTTTGTGTGGTGTGGTGTGTGTGGTGTGTGTGTAGTGTGGGAGAGACATCCCACAGAGAGACATCCCACAGAGAGACATACCCATCCAACAGAGAGAGATCCCACAGAGAGACATCCCCCAGAGAGACATCCCACAGAGAGAGACATCCCCAGAGAGACATCCCACAGAGAGACATCCCCCAGAGAGACATCCCACAGAGAGACATCCCACAGAGAGACATCCCACAGAGAGACATCCCACAGAGACATCCCACAGAGACATCCCACAGAGAGACATCCCCCAGAGAGACATCCCACAGAGACATCCCACAGAGACATCCCACAGAGAGACATCCCCCAGAGAGACATCCCACAGAGAGAGACATCCCACAGAGAGACATCCCACAGAGAGACATCCCACAGAGAGACATCCCACAGAGAGACATCCCCCAGAGAGATATCCCACAGAGACATCCCACAGAGAGAGACATCCCACAGAGAGACATCCCACAGAGAGACATCCCATCCCACAGAGACATCCCACAGAGAGATATCCTACAGAGACATCCCACAGAGAGAGACATCCCACAGAGAGACATCCCACAGAGAGACATACCATCCCACAGAGAGACATCCCATCCCACAGAGAGACAATCCCATCCCACAGAGAGACATCCATCCCACAGAGAGACATCCCATCCCACAGAGAGACATCCATCCCACAGAGAGACATCCCATCCCACAGAGAGACATCCCACAGAGAGACATCCCACAGAGAGACATCCCACAGAGAGACATCCCATCCCACAGAGAGACATCCATCCCACAGAGAGACATCCCATCCCACAGAGAGACATCCCACAGAGAGAGACATCCCATCCCATAGAAAGACATCCCAGAGAGAGACATCCTACAACCCTTCTCATGTCCTACAGAGAGACAGCCTACAGAGATGCTGTAGTACTACAGAGATGCTGCAGTACTTCAAACCCTTCTCATGTCCTACAGAGATGCTGCAGTACTACAGAGATGCTGCAGTACTTCAAACCCTTCTCATGTCCATGAGCGGCTGCTTATCTGATGAACAGTGGTGAACATCTCCCCTGACAGGAGCTGAGAACTGAAGCTTTGAACCGGGAGAATGACTGGGTGTACTGTAGGGTGTTGTACTGTAGGGTGTAGTGTAGAGTGTGTGTAGGGTGTGTGTAGAGTGTGTGTAGAGTGTGTGTAGGGTGTGTGTAGGGTGTGTGTAGAGTGTGTGTAGTGTGTGTGTAGAGTGTGTGTATGGTGTGTGTAGAGTGTGTGTAGTGTGTGTGTAGGGTGTGTGTAGAGTGTGTGTAGAGTGTGTGTAGGGTGTGTGTAGAGTGTGTGTAGAGTGTGTGTAGGGTGTGTGTAGGGTGTGTGTAGAGTGTGTGTAGAGTGTGTGTAGTGTGTGTGTAGGGTGTGTGTAGAGTGTGTGTAGAGTGTGTGTAGGGTGTGTGTAGAGTGTGTGTAGGGTGTGTGTAGAGTGTGTGAAGGGTGTGTGTAGAGTGTGTGTAGGGTGTGTGTAGAGTGTGTGTAGTGTGTGTGTAGAGTGTGTATAGAGTGTGGGTAGAGTGTGTGTAGGGTGTGTGTAGAGTGTGTGTAGAGTGTGTGTAGGGTGTGTGTAGAGTGTGTGTAGAGTGTGTGTAGGGTGTGTGTAGAGTGTGTGTAGGGTGTGTGTAGAGTGTGTGTAGGGTGTGTGTAGAGTGTGTGAGTCCTCACCTGGTCCACTGAGGAAGTCTCTGATCTGCAGACAGGCCAGAGGAGGGGGAACACCTGTCTGACTGTCAGACTCTCCTGATACTGTCTGGACCCACAACACACTGTAGTCTAATACCTCTGGGAGAGACTTCCCTGGATCTGGAGAGGGGGAGGGGATGGGGGGAGAGGGAGGAGAGGAGGGGGGAGGAGAGGAGGGAGGAGGAGAGGGGGAGAGAGGAGGGGGAGGAGGAGAGGGGGAGAGGGGAGAGAGGAGGGGGAGGAGGAGAGGGGGAGAGAGGAGGGGGGAGGGGGAGGGAGAGGGAGGAGAGGGGGAGGGAGAGGGAGAGGGAGGAGAGGGGGAGGGAGGGAGAGGGAGGGAGGGGGAGGGAGGAAGGAGAGGGAGGAGGGGGAGGGAGGGAGGAGGGGAGAGGGGGGGAGGAGGGGGAGAGGAGGAGTGGAGGGGGAGAGGGGGGGAGAGGGAGGACGGAGGGGGGGGAAGGGGGGGAGAGGGGGGAGCGGAGGGGGGAGGGAGGGGGGAGAGAGAGGGGAGGGGAGGGGGAGGAGAGTGGGTGGGGGGAGGGGAGAGAGAGGGGAGGGGGGGAGGGCGAGTGGGTAGGGGAGAGGAGGAGAGGAGAAGAGAGGGGATGAGAGGGGGAGGGAGAGATGGGGGGAGGAGAGGGAGAGATAGGGGAGGTGGGGAGGAGAGGAGAGATAGGGGGATGGGGGGAGGAGAGGGAGAGATTATGGGAAAAGGAGCGGAGGGGAGAGGGGGTGGGAGAAGAGAGATTATAGTTTTGTAAATGATTGAGACACATCAAGATCTACACCAATGAAGTCCCCCTCCACTCACCCAGACACTTATAGTCAGAGGAGACTCCCCTCAGAGACACATCGAACACAGACACGTCCATCCTCTGTTTACGGTGGTGACAGCTGAGCAGGGCCGACGGCTGGACCACCTGAGGTACAGTAGAGGCTCCAGGACCCGGTCTCCAGCCCCTCTCCTCCAGGCTGCCTCACGATGGTGACCCCCAGGGCCTGGCGGCCGAGGAGCGGCTGGGGGGGCAGGGAGTCGGGAGAGGAGGGAACCGCGGGGCTCCTGGGGAACAGTGTTACTGTTCAGGAGGTCCTCTGCTGTCAGGCCTGACAGAGGGACCAGGGTAGGAGGGTTGGGGGAGGAGGAGGTAGGGATGGTGTCTGGCTGGTTCAGGACACTCTTCCCTGTCGGCCCGTCTCCATCCTTCTTCTCTGGCGAGGCGGGGGGGGTCTTGGCTAGAGTGGAACAGGCGTAGGTCATGAGAGAGAGTTTACTCGCGGTCAGGAAGACGTCGAAGGGGACGAAGGAGAGGTTCTTGATGACGGTGGACTTCCTGGAGGGTCTAGCGATGAGGTGCTGCTCCATCTGGACGATACGGATCCTGGCGCTGTCGCTGCCGAACCCACTGTCCTGGACGCCGCTGCGACTGGACGACGAGTCCACACCGCAAGGCCCCGCCGAGGAACTACACTGCTGCTCCCCACGCTGCACCTGGGGGGCGGAGACAGAAGAATTCTGCAAAAATATCCTCCGTGTACAACATAAAAACCAAATAATGCATGCAGAGCAGAATTAGGCCGATACCCACTAATTATCAAAATCAGAAAAGAGCTGTTAAATTCTACAACCACCTAAAAGGAAGCGATCACAAACCTTCCATAACAAAGCCATCACCTACAGAGATGAACCTGAAGAGAGTCCCCTAAGCAAGCTGGTCCTGGGGCTCTGTTCACAAACACAAACACGCACTACAGAGCCCCAGGACAGCA
>NW_022262687.1:22500-67583 GCF_002021735.2 Oncorhynchus kisutch | reverse complement strand
CTCCTCCCTGTTCTCTCAGCTCCCTCCCTCTCTCTCCCTCCCTTCCTCCCCTCCTCCTGTTCTCTCAGCTGTCTCTCCCACTACATCCAGTGTTCCTCCTTCCCGAGAGTTAAGTGTACAGTATATTACGTCAGAACAGGAGATGGTGTTTCAGTCCTCTAGTCATACAGCGAACCCAGTGACACAGCTTTAAACACAACGCCTGATTTATGACATATATCCTAAACAGTGTCATCAAAGGCCAAAAAACAAGATCCTTATAAAACACAGGGTTCAAGGGCTTCTAATACAGTCGCCTGTGCCAAAACCTCTCCCCTCCCCTCCCCTCCCCTCCCTCCCTCCCTCCCTCCCTCCCTCCCTCCCTCCCTCCCTCCCTCCCTCCCTCTCTCCTCTCCTCCACCCTCTCTCCCTCCATTCCCTCTCTCCTCTCCTCTCCTCCCCCCTCCTTCCCTCTCCTCCCCCTCTCTCTCCCTCCATTCCCTCTCTCCTCTCCTCCCTCCCCCCCCTCTCTCTCCCTCCCATCCCTCTCTCCTCTCCCCAACTAATGAGGAACCGAGGTATGTGCTCTGTCCTGTCTCTGCTCTCTGTGTTCTGCAGGAACGTAACATTTTCCAGGGGGGGGGAGGGGACTTTGGAATTGGTGAAAGTTGACCTGGAGAACGCAAACATCCACAACATCACAACAGCCCACAACATCACAACGTATCCACAGCCCATCACAACATCCCAACAACATCACAACATCCACAACATCCTCGTCGGGAATGGAAGACGACAAATAACTAGAGCAGCCGGGGGGGACAGAGGAGAAAACCACTGGGGGACAGAGGAGAAACCACTGGGGGACAGAGGAGAAAACCACTGGGGGACAGAGGAGAAAACCACTGGGGACAGAGGAGGAAAACCACAACCCTTTCCACTGAACCCCCCCTCTCTCCCTCCCCCCCCCCCTCCATCCCTCTCTCTTTCTTTCTCTCCCACTCCCCTCTCTCTGTCTCTCTCTCTCCCTACCTCCCCCTCTCTCTCTCACCCTCCCTCCCCTGTCTCCCCCTCCCCTCCCTCTCACCCTCCTACCACCCCCCCCTCTCTCTCTCTCCCCCCTCCCCTCTCCCCCTCCCCTCCCCCTCTCTCCCCCCTCCCCTCCCTCTCACCCTCCCTCCCCCTCTCTCCCCCTCCCCCTCCCTCTCACCCTCCCTCCCTCCCCCTCCCCTCCCCTCCCCCTACCTCCCCCCCATCTCTCTCTCTCTCTCTCTCTCTCCCCCTCCCCTCTCCCCCTCCCTCCCCCTCTCTCCCCCTCCCCTCCCTCTCACCCTCCCTCCCCCTTCTCTCCCCCTCCCCTCCCTCTCACCCTCCCTCCCCTACCTCCCCCCCCATCTCTCTCTCTCTCTCTCCCCCTCCGCTCTCTCTCCCCCCCCCTCCCCTATCTCCCCCTCTCTCTCTCTCTCTCTCCCTCCCTCTCTCCCTCAGAGTAACAGGGTTCACAACCCAATCTACTCTGCTCGTCACCGATCCAGCCAAGAGACCACTTCCTAAACTACTACTTTCTCTAAATGTAGATAGATGCACATAGAGGTTATAGACCGACTCGTATTACAAGAAAGACTTTTCCTGGAAACAAATCAACTTCACTTAAGTACTTCAGGAATCCGCTAACACAGGAATCCGCTAACAAAGGAATCAGCTAACAAAGGAATCAGCTAACAAAGGAATCAGCTAACACAGGAATCAGCTAACACAGGAATCAGCTAACACAGGAATCAGCTAACAAAGGAATCCGCTAACAAAGGAATCAGCTAACAAAGGAATCAGCTAACACAGGAATCAGCTAACAAAGGAATCCGCTAACAAAGGAATCAGCTAACAAAGGAATCAGCTAACAAAGGAATCAGCTAACAAAGGAATCCGCTAACGACCCATAGTACTGCCTGCTTCACTCTGTCACACCACCCATAGTACTGCCTGCTTCACTCTGTCACACCACCCATAGTACTGCCTGCTTCACTCTGTCACACCACCCATAGTACTGCCTGCTTCACTCTGTCACACCACCCATAGTACTGCCTGCTTCACTCTGTCACACCACCCATAGTACTGCCTGCTTCACTATGTCACACCACCCATAGTACTGCCTGCTTCACTCTGTCACACCACCCATAGTACTGCCTGCTTCACTCTGTCACACCACCCATAGTACTGTCTGCTTCACTCTGTTACACCACCCATAGTACTGCCTGCTTCACTCTGTCACACCACCCATAGTACTGCCTGCTTCACTCTGTCACACCACCCATAGTACTGCCTGCTTCACTCTGTCACACCACCCATAGTACTGCCTGCTTCACTCTGTCACACCACCCATAGTACTGCCTGCTTCACTCTGTCACACCACCCATAGTACTGCCTGCTTCACTCTGTCACACCACCCATAGTACTGCCTGCTTCACTCTGTCACACCACCCATAGTACTGCCTGCTTCACTATGTCACACCACCCATAGTACTGCCTGCTTCACTCTGTCACACCACCCATAGTACTGCCTGCTTCACTCTGTCACACCACCCATAGTACTGTCTGCTTCACTCTGTTACACCACCCATAGTACTGCCTGCTTCACTCTGTCACACCACCCATAGTACTGCCTGCTTCACTCTGTCACACCACCCATAGTACTGCCTGCTTCACTCTGTAACACCACCCATAGTACTGTCTGCTTCACTCTGTCACACCACCCATAGTACTGCCTGCTTCACTCTGTCACACCACCCATAGTACTGTCTGCTTCACTCTGTCACACCACCCATAGTACTGCCTGCTTCACTCTGTCACACCACCCATAGTACTGTCTGCTTCACTCTGTCACACCACCCATAGTACTGCCTGCTTCACTCTGTCACACCACCCATAGTACTGTCTGCTTCACTCTGTCACACCACCCATAGTACTGTCTGCTTCACTCTGTCACACCACCCATAGTACTGCCTGCTTCACTCTGTCACACCACCCATAGTACTGTCTGCTTCACTCTGTTACACCACCCATAGTACTGCCTGCTTCACTCTGTCACACCACCCATAGTACTGTCTGCTTCACTCTGTCACACCACCCATAGTACTGTCTGCTTCACTCTGTCACACCACCCATAGTACTGTCTGCTTCACTCTGTCACACCACCCATAGTACTGCCTGCTTCACTCTGTCACACCACCCATAGTACTGTCTGCTTCACTCTGTCACACCACCCATAGTACTGTCTGCTTCACTCTGTCACACCACCCATAGTACTGTCTGCTTCACTCTGTCACACCACCCATAGTACTGCCTGCTTCACTCTGTCACACCACCCATAGTACTGTCTGCTTCACTCTGTCACACCACCCATAGTACTGTCTGCTTCACTCTGTCACACCACCCATAGTACTGTCTGCTTCACTCTGTCACACCACCCATAGTACTGTCTGCTTCACTCTGTCACACCACCCATAGTACTGCCTGCTTCACTCTGTCACACCACCCATAGTACTGTCTGCTTCACTCTGTCACACCACCCATAGTACTGTCTGCTTCACTCTGTCTCCTAGACAGTCACACACCACCCATAGTACTGTCTGCTTCACTCTGTCACACCACCCATAGTACTGTCTGCTTCACTCTGTCACACCACCCATAGTACTGTCTGCTTCACTCTGTCACACCACCCATAGTACTGCCTGCTTCACTCTGTTACACCACCCATAGTACTGTCCGCTTCACTCTGTAACACCACCCATATTACTGTCTGCTTCACTCTGTAACACCACCCATAGTACTGTCTGCTTCACTCTGTCACACCACCCATAGTACTGCCTGCCTCACTCTGTCACACCACCCATAGTAGTTACCATCCCGAACCTAGTAACATATCAGGAAGTAAAGTGACCAGGCCAAGGTATAGAAATATAATCGATCCGTCAATTACTTGAATGGGGAGGTCTGTTCTATTTCTCTGTTTCTATGTGTATATTCAGAGCCTTCAGAGACTCTTCAAAAACCTTCAAAGTGGAATTATGTTTTTAGAAAACATTTTAGGAATGAATTACAAAATGAAAAGATGCAAATGTCTTTGAACAGTGTTGACAGTACTGACTAATAACAGTGTTGACAGAACTGACTAATAACAGTGTTGACAGTACTGAATAATAACAGTGTTGACAGTACTGACTAATAACAGTGTTGACAGTACTGACTAATAACAGTGTTGACAGTACTGACTAATAACAGTGTTGACAGTACTGACTAATAACAGTGTTGACAGTACTGACTAATAACAGTGTTGACAGTACTGACTAATAACAGTGTTGACAGTACTGACTAATAACAGTGTTGACAGTACTGACTAATAACAGTGTTGACAGTACTGAATAATAACAGTGTTGACAGTACTGACTAATAACAGTGTTGACAGTACTGACTAATAACAGTGTTGACAGTACTGAATAATAACAGTGTTGACAGTACTGACTAATAACAGTGTTGACAGTACTGACTAATAACAGTGTTGACAGTACTGACTAATAACAGTGTTGACAGTACTGACTAATAACAGTGTTGACAGTACTGACTAATAACAGTGTTGACAGTACTGAATAATAACAGTGTTGACAGTACTGACTAATAACAGTGTTGACAGAACTGACTAATAACAGTGTTGACAGTACTGACTAATAACAGTGTTGACAGTACTGAATAATAACAGTGTTGACAGTACTGACTAATAACAGTGTTGACAGTACTGAATAATAACAGTGTTGACAGTACTGACTAATAACAGTGTTGACAGTGCTGACTAATAACAGTGTTGACAGTGACGAATAAAACATCAGCTCTTTGCTGTACTCTTTGACAGTCTCTCTCTGGTCATGGTTTTTAAAGGTTATTAAATCTAACCTAGTCTAGTATCAAACTTTGCTGTGGGGTCGTGGAAGTTGTAGACATGGTGATTTGAGCTATCTGATTGGCCAGCACAATGGGCGTACTTGACCCAGGTCAGCTGGGTAGGCGGAGTTCATCCCTTCAGACAAATGAAACGGTTCAAAATGTCTACTGAGATAGAACATCCCTGCTCAGCTCTAGTGACATCATCAGGAAGCGACATCATTGTTAATTCAAGGGTCAGTGGCAATGGTATAATTAGAATGTTGAGGACAGGGCTACTGAGTCAACCCAGGGTCAACCCAGTGTCCTCATTAAGAAGGGACAGCTCTAGCTACTGAGTGAGAGGGTCAACCCAGTGACCTCATTAAGAAGGGACAGCTCTAGCTACTGAGTGAGAGGGTCAACCCAGTGACATCATTAAGAAGGGACAGCTCTAGCTACTGAGTGAGAGGGTCAGCCCAGTGACATCATTAAGAAGGGACAGCTCTAGCTACTGAGTGAGAGGGTCAACCCAGTGACATCATTAAGAAGGGACAGCTCTAGCTACTGAGTGAGAGGGTCAACCCAGTGACATCATTAAGAAGGGACAGCTCTAGCTACTGAGTGAGAGGGTCAGCCCAGTGACATCATTAAGAAGGGACAGCTCTAGCTACTGAGTGAGAGGGTCAGCCCAGTGACATCATTAAGAAGGGACAGCTCTAGCTACTGAGCGAGAGGGTCACTGCCCTTCAGGTTGATACACTCACTGTTGTAAATCATTTTGGATAAAAGCGTTTGCTAAATGACATATGACTTACTGACATACTGATAAACGGCATATGACTTCCGTAACGACATACTGATAAACGGCATATGACTTCCGTAACGACAGACTGAAGTACAGGAAACAGTTCAGTGTCGGTTTACAGGTTCACTACATGACGCTGAACCTTGACCTGTACAGTTTCCACTTGAACCCCTGCTGTGGTACTCTATTCTTTATGCAGACCATAAAGTGAACTGCAGGGCACTGTTCTGTTCTTACCGACGACCTCAACACGATGACCTCGTTTTGAGTGAACTGCAGGGCACCGTTCTGTTCTTACCGACGACCTCAACACGATGACCTCGTTTTGAGTGAACTGCAGGGCACCGTTCTGTTCTTACCGACGACCTCAACATAATGACCTCGTTTAAAGTGAACGGCAGGGCACCGTTCTGTTCTTACCGACGACCTCAACACGATGACCTCGCTTGGAAGAAACTAATAATATTTAACTGAAATGCCATTAAAAAATAACTATTAATTCTGTCATTTTCTGGGGGAAAATATATTTATAATCTTAAATCAGTCAGTCGCTGGTCTTTGTAAAGCGCCACAGAAACAACATCAAAGAACTCTTTAAAACGCTGCTGAACTTTAGTTTGAATAACAAAGACGACCTGTTCTGCTCTGAACCACAACAAAGAACCAGAGAGAGAGGCTGACCTGCACCAGCTAATGGAGGCAGATTAGCTCAGAGAGACTGTCAACTACAGTTTAAATACTACATACTGTTTTTGAGGGGGGGGGGGGGGGGGACCAGGACACTGAGAGAGAGAGGGATGGAGGATGGAGAAAGAGAGAGGGGAGAGAGGACAGGATGGAGAAAGAGAGAGGGGAGAGAGAGGGGGAGAGAGAGGGGGAGAGAGTGACAGAGAGAGGGGGAGGAGAGAGAGAGAGGGAGGGAGGAGAGAGAGAGAGGGGGAGGAGAGAGAGAGAGACAGAGAGAGGGGGAGGAGAGAGAGGGAGATAGAGATAGAGAGGGGGAGGAGAGAGAGGGAGAGAGACAGACAGAGAGAGGGGGAGGAGAGAGAGAGAGAGAGAGAGGGGGAGAGAGAGGGGGGGAGAGAGTGAGATGGAGAGGGGGAGAGAGAGAAAATGATCAAGACAGGGAGAGAGAGAGAGAGAAAGGGGGAGAGAGAGACAGAGAGAGGGGGAGGAGAGAGGGGGAGGGACAGAGAGGGGGGGAGGGGGGGGGGAGAGAGAGGGAGAGAGAGAGAGAGAGAGAGAGAGAGAGAGAGGGGGGTGGAGAGAGAGAGGAGAGAGATGGGAGAGAGAGAGAGAGAGAGAGAGCGAAAAAGATCAAGACGGAGAGAGAGGGGGGAGAGAGAGAGAGAGAGATAGAGAGAGAGAGCGAAAAAGATCAAGACGGAGAGAGAGGGGGTGGAGAGAGAGAGATAGAGAAAAAGATCAAGACGGGGAGAGATAGATGGGAGCAATAACACAACCTGGTATTTTCCTGACGTGTCAGAGGGCTCTTGTGTTCTGTGATCAGTGTTGGACAGGACCAGTTGGACATGGGGAGGTAAACATCCGGAGACAGTATTACCACAGCCATATTGACATTCCTGAGGCCCTTGGTCAGACATCCCTGTCCCCACTCTCACCGTCCCCCTCTCTCTCTCTCTATCTGCCCCCCCCCCCCCCTCCACCCCTCTCCTGTTCCTCTGCCCACAGAGAGGAGGATTTAATTACTGAATGAGAACAGAGGCTCCAGAGGACCCAGGGCCGCTGACAGGCCCCAGCATAGGGAGGGAGAGGCTGGATGTGACGAGGCTGGGAACTGGGCCTGGAGAAAAAGCCTCTACACACTGGAGAACCACCACCCTCCTGTGTTATTCATCTGCTCTCTCCCTCTCTCTGTTGTGTGGTCTGGACCAATCAGAGCTCTGAAACAAGCACCAAATGATAGAACCTGTAGCTAGTTGGATAGAACCTGTAGCTAGTTGGATAGAACCTGTAGCTATCTGGATAGAACCTGTAGCTATCTGGATAGAACATGTAGCTAGTTGGATAGAACCTGTAGCTAGTTGGATAGAACCTGTAGCTAGCTGGATAGAACCTGTAGCTAGCTGGATAGAACCTGTAGCTTCTGGATAGAACCTGTAGCTAGTTGGATAGAACCTGTAGCTAGTTGGATAGAACCTGTAGCTAGCTGGATATGACCCGTAGCTAGTTGGATAGAACCTGTAGCTAGTTGGATAGAACCTGTAGTTAGTTGGATAGAACCTGTAGCTATCTGGATAGAACCTGTAGCTATCTGGATAGAACCTGTAGCTAGCTGGATAGAATATGTAGCTAGATGGATAGAACCTGTAGCTAGTTGGATAGAACCTGTAGCTATCTGGATAGAACCTGTAGCTAGATGGATAGAACCTGTAGCTAGTTGGATAGAACCTGTAGCTAGTTGGATAGAACCTGTAGCTAGCTGGATAGAACCTGTAGCTAGTTGGATATAACCTGTAGCTAGTTGGATAGAACCTGTAGCTAGTTGGATATAACCTGTAGCTAGTTGGATAGAACCTGTAGCTAGTTGGATAGAACCTGTAGCTAGTTGATAGAACCTGTAGCTGGCTAGATAAAACCTGTAGCTAGTTGGATAGAACCTGTAGCTAGTTGGATAGAACCTGTAGCTAGCTGGATAGAACCTGTAGCTAGTTGGATAGAACCTGTAGCTAGTTGGATAGAACCTGTAGCTAGTTGGATAGAACCTGTAGCTAGCTGGATAAAACCTGTAGCTAGCTGGATAAAACCTGTAGCTAGTTGATAGAACCTGTAGCTAGCTAGATAAAACCTGTAGCTAGCTGAATAGAACCTGTATCTAGCTGAATAGAACCTGTAGCTGTATAAAACACTACTAGCCCGTACCCCTGACTCGGTACCGGTGCCCCCTGTATACGGCCTCGTTATTCTTATTGTGTTACTTTTTAAGATTACTTTTTATTTTAGTCTACTTCTTGAACTGCACTGTTGGTTAAGGGCTGGTCAGTAAAGCATTTCATTAAAGTTATATTCAGGGGGCCGCATGTGGCAAATAAAGTTTGATTTGATAAAAGTGTAATAACAAAAAGCAGAACGAGTCAATATCATCCCTGTAGGGACGAGAACAGAACACATCACAACACAGCTGAACTATGCCGAGGAGAACGAGTCAATATCATCCCTGTAGGGACGAGAACACAACACAACACAGCTGAACTATGCCGAGCAGAACGAGTCAATATCATCCCTGTGGGGACGAGAACAGAACACATCACTACACAGCTGAACTATGCCGATCAGAACGAGTCAATATCATCCCTGTAGGGACGAGAACAGAACACATCACTACACAGCTGAACTATGCCGAGCAGAACGAGTCAATATCATCCCTGTGGGGACGAGAACACATCACAACACAGCTGAACTATGCCGAGCAGAACGAGTCAATATCATCCCTGTGGGGACGAGAACAGAACACATCACTACACAGCTGAACTATGCCGAGCAGAACGAGTCAATATCATCCCTGTAGGGACGAGAACAGAACACATCACAACACAGCTGAACTATGCCGAGCAGAACGAGTCAATATCATCCCTGTAGGGACGAGAACAGAACACATCACAACACAGCTGAACTATGCCGAGCTCCGCAGCCTTGCAACAGAAAGTTGGCTCCAGCAGACGGGTCTTTCTTACTTATTGGACTTGAAAACATTCTCCTGGTCATAAGCAGTTGGCCCTGCAGGCGGGTCTTTCTTACTTATTGGACTTGAAAACATTCTCCTCGTCATAAGCAGTTGGCCCAGCAGGCACCGCAGCCTTGGTTTGATTACAAATATTTAGTCACAAAAACAGCAGAGAGAGAAGCTCTGCTCAGTGTTTCAGAGAGGAGGGAGGCGTGAGGGAGGGAGGGGGGGGGGGGGAGAGAGAGAAGTAGCCTGAGATCATGTTTAATGGCTGAGAGAGGCTATAGCATCAAATGTATTTTCTCCTCTTCCCTGGATGGAGAAACTGGTGTATTATACAGGTGTATTATAGTGGTGTATTATAGTGGTGTATTATAGTGGTGTATTATAGTTGTGTATTATAGTGGTGTATTATACAGGTGTATTATAGTGGTGTATTATAGTGGTGTATTATAGTGGCGTATTATAGTGGTGTATTATAGTGGTGTATTATAGTGGTGTATTATAGTGGTGTATTATAGTGGCGTATTATAGTGGTGTATTATAGTGGTGTATTATAGTTGTGTATTATAGTGGTGTATTATACAGGTGTATTATAGTGGTGTATTATAGTGGTGTATTATAGTGGTGTATTATAGTGGTGTATTATAGTGGTGTATCATAGTGGTGTATTATAATGGTGTATTATAGTAGTGTATTATAGTGGTGTATTATAGTGGTTAATTATAGTGGTGTATTATAGTGGTTAATTATAGTGGTTTATTATAGTGGTTAATTATAGTGGTGTATTATAATGGTGTATTATATTGGTTAATTATAGTGGTGTATTATAATGGTGTATTATAGTGGTTAATTATAGTGGTGTATTATAGTGGTTAATTATAGTGGTGTATTATAGTGGTTAATTATAGTGGTGTATTATAGTAGTGCATTATACAGGTGTATTATGTTGGTGTTTTACAGTGGTGTATTATAGTGGTGTATTATAGTAGTTATCATAGTGGTGTATTATAATGGTGTATTATAGTGGTGTATTATAGTGGTTATCATAGTGGGTTATTATAATGGTGTATTATAGTAGTGTATTATAGTGGTGTATTATACAGGTGTATTATATTAGTGTATTACAGTGGTTATTAGAGTGGTGTATTATAATGGTGTATTATAGTGGTGTATTATACAGGTATTATAGTGGTTAATTATAGTGGTGTATTATGCAGTTATTATAGTGGTTAATTATAGTGGTGTATTATACAGGTGTATTATATTGGTGTATTACAGTGGTTATTAGAGTGGTGTATTATAATGGTGTATTATAGTAGTGTATTATAGTGGTGTATTATACAGGTATTATAGTGGTTAATTATAGTGGTGTATTATGCAGTTATTATAGTGGTTAATTATAGTGGTGTATTATACAGGTGTATTATATTGGTGTATTACAGTGGTTATTAGAGTGGTGTATTATAATGGTGTATTATAGTAGTGTATTATAGTGGTGTATTATAGTGGCATATTATAGCGGTGTATTATAATGGTGTATTATAGTGGTTATCATAGTGGGTTATTATAATGGTGTATTATAGTAGTGTATTACAGTGGTGTATTATACAGGTGTATTATATTGGTGTATTACAGTGGTTATTAGAGTGGTGTATTATACAGGTATTATAGTGGTTAATTATAGTGGTGTATTATAGTGGTTAATTATAGTGGTGTATTATACAGGTATTATAGTGGTGTATTATAGTGGTTAATTATAGTGGTGTATTATAGTGGTTAATTATAGTGGTGTATTATAGTGGTTAATTATAGTGGTGTATTATAGTGGTTAATTATAGTGGTGTATTATAATGGTGTATTATAGTGGTTAATTATAGTGGTGTATTATAATGGTGTATTATAGTGGTTAATTATAGTGGTGTATTATAGTGGTTAATTATAGTGGTGTATTATAGTGGTTAATTATAGTGGTGTATTATAGTGGTTAATTATAGTGGTGTATTATAATGGTGTATTATATTGGTTAATTATAGTGGTGTATTATAATGGTGTATTATAGTGGTTAATTATAGTGGTGTATTATAGTGGTTAATTATAGTGGTGTATTATAGTGGTTAATTATAGTGGTGTATTATAGTAGTGCATTATACAGGTGTATTATGTTGGTGTTTTACAGTGGTGTATTATAGTGGTGTATTATAGTAGTTATCATAGTGGTGTATTATAATGGTGTATTATACAGGTGTATTATAGTGGTTAATTATAGCGGTGTATTATGCAGTTATTATAGTGGTTAATTATAGTGGTGTATTATACAGGTGTATTATGTTGGTGTATTACAGTGGTTATTAGAGTGGTGTATTATAATGGTGTATTATAGTAGTGTATTATAGTGGTGTATTATAGTGGCGTATTATAGCGGTGTATTATAATGGTGTATTATAGTGGTTATCATAGTGGGTTATTATAATGGTGTATTATAGTAGTGTATTATAGTGGTGTATTATACAGGTGTATTATATTGGTGTATTACAGTGGTTATTAGAGTGGTGTATTATACAGGTATTATAGTGGTTAATTATAGTGGTGTATTATAGTGGTTAATTATAGTGGTGTATTATAGTGGTTAATTATAATGATGTATTATAGTGGTTAATTATAGTGGTGTATTATAGTGGTTAATTATAGTGGTGTATTATAGTGGTTAATTATAATGGTGTATTATAGTGGTTAATTATAGTGGTGTATTATAGTGGTTAATTATAGTGGTGTATTATAGTAGTGCATTATACAGGTGTATTATATTGGTGTATTACAGTGGTGTATTATAGTGGTGTATTGTAGTGGTGTATTATAGTAGTTATCATAGTGGTGTATTATAATGGTGTATTATAGTGGTGTATTATAGTGGTTATCATAGTGGGTTATTATAATGGTGTATTATAGTAGTGTATTATAGTGGTGTATTATACAGGTGTATTATATTGGTGTATTACAGTGGTTATTAGAGTGGTGTATTATACAGGTATTATAGTGGTTAATTATAGTGGTGTATTATAGTGGTTAATTATAGTGGTGTATTATAGTGGTGTATTATAGTAGTGCATTATACAGGTGTATTACAGTGGTGTATTATAGTGGTGTATTATAGTCGTTATCATAGTGGTGTATTATAATGGTGTATTAGAATAGTGTATTATAGTGGTGTATTATAGTGGTGTATTATACAGGTGTATTATACATGTTATTATAGTGGTGTATTATAGTGGTGTATTATACAGGTATTATAGTGGTGTATTATACAGGTGTATTATACATGTTATTATAGTGGTGTATTATGCAGGTATTATAGTGGTGTATTATAGTGGTGTATTATAGTAGTGTATTATAGTGGTGTATTATAGTGGTGTATTATAGTGGTGTATTATAGTGGTGTATTATACAGGTATTATAGTGGTGTATTATACAGGTATTATAGGGGTGTATTATAGTGGTGTAGTATAGTTGTGTATTATAGTGGTGTATTATACAGGTATTATAGGGGTGTATTTTAGTGGTGTATTACACAGGTATTATAGTGGTTTATTATACAGGTATTATAGTGGTGTATTTATAGTGGTGTATTATAGTGGTGTATTATACAGATATTATAGTGGTGTATTATAGTGGTGTATTATAGTGGTGTATTATAGTGGTGTATTATAGTGGTGTATTATAGTGGTGTATTATAGTGGTGTATTATACAGATATTATAGTGGTGTATTATACAGATATTATAGTGGTGTATTATAGTGGTGTATTATAGTGGTGTATTATAGTGGTGTATTATACAGATATTATAGTGGTGTATTATAGTGGTGTATTATAGTGGTGTATTATAGTGGTGTATTATAGTGGTGTATTATAGTGGTGTATTATAGTGGTGTATTATACAGATATTATAGTGGTGTATTATAGTGGTGTATTATAGTGGTGTATTATACAGATATTATAGTGGTGTATTATACAGGTATTATAGTGGTGTATTATAGTTGTGTATTATAGTGGTGTATTATACAGGTATTATAGTGGTGTATTATAGTGGTGTATTATAGTGGTGTATTATACAGGTATTATAGTGGTGTATTATAGTGGTGTATTATACAGGTATTATAGTGGTAAGGTTATTATAGTGGTGTATTATAGTGGTGTATTATACAGGTATTATAGTGGTGTATTATAGTGGTGTATTATAGTGGTGTATTATACAGGTATTATAGCGGTGTATTATAGTGGTGTATTATAGTGGTGTATTATAGTTGTGTATTATAGTGGTGTATTATACAGGTATTATAGGGGTGTATTATAGTGGTGTATTATAGTGGTGTATTATAGTGGTGTATTATAGTAGTGTATTATACAGGTATTATAGGGGTGTATTATAGTGGTGTATTATAGTGGTGTATTATAGTAGTGTATTATAGTGGTGTATTATAGTGGTGTATTATACAGGTATTATAGGGGTGTATTATAGTGGTGTATTATAGTGGTGTATTATAGTTGTGTATTATAGTGGTGTATTATAGTGGTGTATTATACAGGTATTATAGGGGTGTATTATAGTGGTGTATTATAGTGGTGTATTATAGTAGTGTATTATACAGGTATTATAGGGGTGTATTATACAGGTATTATAGGGGTGTATTATACAGGTATTATAGTGGTGTATTATAGTGGTGTATTATAGTGGTGTATTATAGTGGTGTATTATAGTGGTGTATTATAGTGGTGTATTATAGTGGTGTATTATAGTGGTGTATTATAGTGGTGTATTATAGTAGTGTATTATAGTGGTGTATTATAGTGGTGTATTATACAGGTATTATAGTGGTGTATTATAGTGGTTATTATACAGGTGTATTATAGTGGTGTATTATAGTGGTTATTATACAGGTGTATTATAGGGGTGTATTATAGTGGTGTATTATAGTGGTGTGTTATAGTAGTGTATTATAGTGGTTATTATAGTGGTATTTATACAGGTTATTATAGTGGTGTATTATAGTGGTGTATTATAGTGGTGTGTTATAGTAGTGTATTATAGTGGTTATTATACAGGTAGTATAGTGGTGTATTATAGTGGTGTGTTATAGTAGTGTATTATAGTGGTGTATTATAGTGGTTATTATACAGGTATTATAGTGGTTATTATACAGGTTTATTATAGTGGGATCATGGTTATACAGGTGTAGGGAGGTTCTCTCTGCAGCAGGAAGAATCCAGTGCCCTTATAGGACAACCTGTTCTGTCTTGATTGGTCTGGTGTTCCCCTCCTCTCTACGGCTCTCCTGGGGGGCCGGGCGGTGACCCCATGTCCCCTGCAAACTGAGAGGGAGAGGGAGAGGGCACCACCGTCTACTCCTCTTTCTCCCCTCCTCCACCGTCTCCTCCCCTCTAACCCTCCTCCTCTCACCCAGTCTCCTCTGAGTGGTAACCTGATCCCCAGGTCACCCAGAGGGTCTACTAACCTCTCCTCAAAGACAGCATTTGTTTCTCCTATAATATAATTCCAGCTCTACTGATTTTATCTCGGAGTTTCACGCCAATTTTTTTTTGTTGTACAAACCCGAGACGAGATTCACTGATCTGCTACTGATCTCAAATAGATTGTGTTTCAGAGGTGAACTGAGGAATGTGCCGGGGCTGTGCTTTGAGAAGGAGGGGTTTCTGGGAGAGGGGGGTGAAGAGTGAGGTGTAAGGGTGTACCGTTTGGCACAGGGTGTAGAGAGGAGGAGGGGAGGGGGTGGTTGTTTTGACTGGCCCGTCAGTTTAACGGTTGGTTGGCCATTCGAGGGGGTCAGTGTTGCCTGCTCCAGAACAGATTGGGTTTCATAACAAAAGGACACAAGAAGAAGAACACTCACTATGACAATGTGTATGTTTGAGATAAGTTGAGACAATGAGGCTTTACTGAACAGATGTCAGCCAGACACAGGGAGAAGGATCTGGCTACACAGGGAGAAGGATCTGGCTACACAGGGAGAAGGATCTGGCTACACAGGAAGAAGGATCTGGCAACACAGGGAGAAGGATCTGGCTACACAGGGAGAAGGATCTGGCTACACAGGGAGAAAGATCTGGCTACACAGGGAGAAGGATCTGGCTACACAGGGAGAAGGATCTGGCTACATGTGGAGAAGGATCTGGCTACACAGGGAGAAGGATCTGGCTACACAGGGAGAAGGATCTGGCTACACAGGGAGAAGGATCTTGCTACACTCGGAGAAGGATCTGGCTACACAGGGAGAAGGATCTGGCTACACAGGGAGAAGGATCTGGCTACACAGGGAGAAGGATCTGGCTACACAGGGAGAAGGATCTGGCTACACAGGGAGAAGGATCTGGCTACACAGGGAGAAGGATCTGGCTACATGTGGAGAAGGATCTGGCTACACAGGGAGAAGGATCTGGCTACACAGGAAGTCTTGGTTTGTTATTGTTCTCTGCAACGACAGGGCGTGAAGTCCACCTGAACGGGGAGACCCAGGGTCTCTCTCAGAGAGGGTTATTAGCCAGGAAGCGGTAAACGGGTTTGTGAACCCCTGGTCGTCCTAGGTCCTTACCCCCCCATGTAGCTCTCAGCTCCCACGTTTACAGACAACACTTATAACACATCTGTGTCTGAAAGCAAACAGCCCAGAGTCCAACCAGCTAGAGGCCAAGCAGATCTCCAACCAGCTAGAGGCCAAGCAGACCTCCAACCAGCTAGAGGCCAAGCAGACCTCCAACCAGCTAGAGGCCAAGCAGACCTCCTACCAGCTAGAGGCCAAGCAGACCTCCAACCAGCTAGAGGCCAAGCAGACCTCCAACCAGCTAGAGGCCAAGCAGACCTCCAACCAGCTAGAGTCCAAGCAGACCTCCAACCAGCTAGAGGCCAAGCAGACCTCCAACCAGCTAGAGGCCAAGCAGACCTCCAACCAGCTAGAGACCAAGCAGACCTCCAACCAGCTAGAGGCCAAGCAGACCTCCAACCAGCTAGAGGCCAAGCAGACCTCCTACCAGCTAGAGGCCAAGCAGACCTCCAGCTACATCCTCTGACACTTGTCTGACTAGAAGCACTAGAAGGTAACAGACAGAAGACCTGACCTCAGATCAGTCCCACGACAGAAGACCTGACCTCAGAACAGCCCCATGACAGAAGACCTGAACCTCAGAACAGAAGATCTGACCTGAGATCAGCCCCACGACAGAAGATCTGACCTCAGAACAGACATGAAGATGACAGGAAGTGAAACGCTGTCCCAGCTATCCCCCAGCTATCCCTCAGCTATCCCCTAGCTATCCCCCAGCTATCCCCCAGCTATCCCTCAGCTATCCCCCAGCTATCCCCCAGCTATCCCTCAGCTATCCCCCAGCTATCCCTCAGCTATCCCAGGAGTAGAAGACATACAACTCTCACCACAGGAGAGGTGATCCTCTTCCTGTCGATGGACACAACAGTAGATTAAACCAACATCCAGGGATATTAGATGACGTTGCCAAGCTGTTCAACAACACCACCAGTGTACAGACATGTTCTGTTCTTTATAAACACACACACACACACACACACACACACACACACACACACACACACACACACACACACACACACACACACACACACACACACACACACACACACACACACACACACACACACACACACATCAGCTTCCCTGTATAACTAGACATAATGACAGCATGAATTAAGGTAGTTCCTTACACTGTACATTTACTCCTCTATAGGGAGGTCACATCAGACTACTAGGAGGTCACATCATACTACTAGGAGGTCACATCAGACTACTAGGAGGTCACATCAGACTGCTAGGAGGTCACATCAGACTGGTCACATCAGACTGGTCACATCAGACTACTAGGAGGTCACATCAGACTGCTAGGAGGTCACATCAGACTACTAGGAGGTCACACCAGACTACTAGGAGGTCACATCATACTACTAGGAGGTCACATCAGACTACTAGGAGGTCACATCAGACTACTAGGAGATCCCATCAGACTACTAGGAGGTCACATCAGACTACTAGGAGGTCACATCAGACTACTAGGAGGTCACATCAGACTGCTAGGAGGTCACATCAGACTGCTAGGTCACATCAGACTACTAGGAGGTCACATCAGACTACTAGGAGGTCACATCAGACTACTAGGAGGTCACATCAGACTACTAGGAGGTCACATCAGACTGCTAGGAGGTCACATCAGACTACTAGGATGTCACATCAGACTACTAGGAGGTCACATCAGACTACTAGGAGGTCACACCAGACTGCTAGGAGGTCACACCAGACTGGTAGGAGGTCACATCAGACTGCTAGGAGGTCACACCAGACTGCTAGGAGGTCACATCAGACTACTAGGAGGTCACATCAGACTGCTGGGAGGTCACATCAGACTGCTAGGAGTTCACACCAGACTGCTAGGAGGTCACATCAGACTGGTCACATCATACTGCTAGGAGGTCACATCAGACTGCTAGGAGATCACATCAGACTGCTAGGAGGACACATCAGACTGCTAGGAGGTCACATCAGACTGCTAGGAGGTCACATCAGACTACTAGGAGGTCACACTAGACTGCTAGGAGATCACATCAGACTGCTAGGAGGTCACACCATCCTGCTAGGAGGTCACATCAGACTGGTCACATCAGACTGCTAGGAGGTCACATCAGACTGCTAGGAGGTCACATCAGACTGCTAGGAGATCACATCAGACTGCTAGGAGATCACATCAGACTGCTAGGAGATCACATCAGACTGGTAAATGACATTTTAATGGCATCGGACCGAGGCTCTGCATCTGTCCTCGTGCTCCTAGACCTTAGTGCTGCTTTTGATACCATCGATCACCACATTCTTTTGGAGAGATTGGAAACCCAAATTGGTCTACACGGACATGTTCTGGCCTGGTTTAGATCTTATCTGTCGGAAAGATATCAGTTTGTCTCTGTGAATGGTTTGTCCTCTGACAAATCAACTGTAAATTTCGGTGTTCCTCAAGGTTCCGTTTTAGGACCACTATTGTTTTCACTATATATTTTACCTCTTGGGGATGTTATTCGAAAACATAATGTAAACTTTCACTGCTATGCGGATGACACACAGCTGTACATTTCAATGAAACATGGTGAAGCCCCAAAATTGCCCTCGCTAGAAGCATGTGTTTCAGACATAAGGAAGTGGATGGCTGCAAACTTTCTACTATTAAACTCGGACAAAACAGAGATGCTTGTTCTAGGTCCCAAGAAACAAAGAGATCTTCTGTTGAATCTGACAATTAATCTTAATGGTTGTACAGTCGTCTCAAATAAAACTGTGAAGGACCTCGGCGTTACTCTGGACCCTGATCTCTCTTTTGAAGAACATATCAAGACCATTTCGAGGACAGCTTTTTTCCATCTACGTAACATTGCAAAAATCAGAAACTTTCTGTCCAAAAATGATGCAGAAAAATTAATCCATGCTTTTGTCACTTCTAGGTTAGACTACTGCAATGCTCTATTTTCCGGCTACCCGGATAAAGCACTAAATAAACTTCAGTTAGTGCTAAATACGGCTGCTAGAATCCTGACTAGAACCAAAAAATTTGATCATATTACTCCAGTGCTAGCCTCTCTACACTGGCTTCCTGTCAAAGCAAGGGCTGATTTCAAGGTTTTACTGCTAACCTACAAAGCATTACATGGGCTTGCTCCTACCTATCTCTCTGATTTGGTCCTGCCGTACATACCTATACGTACGCTACGGTCACAAGACGCAGGCCTCCTAATTGTCCCTAGAATTTCTAAGCAAACAGCTGGAGGCAGGGCTTTCTCCTATAGAGCTCCATTTTTATGGAACGGTCTGCCTACCCATGTCAGAGACGCAAACTCGGTCTCAACCTTTAAGTCTTTACTGAAGACTCATCTCTTCAGTGGGTCATATGATTGAGTGTAGTCTGGCCCAGGAGTGGGAAGGTGAACGGAAAGGCTCTGGAGCAACGAACCGCCCTTGCTGTCTCTGCCTGGCCGGTTCCCCTCTTTCCACTGGGATTCTCTGCCTCTAACCCTATTACAGGGGCTGAGTCACTGGCTTGCTGGGGCTCTCTCATGCTGTCCCTGGAGGGGGTGCGTCACCTGAGTGGGTTGATTCACTGTTGTGGTCATCCTGTCTGGGTTGGCGCCCCCCCCCCCTTGGGTTGTGCCGTGGCGGAGATCTTTGTGGGCTATACTCAGCCTTGTCTCAGGATGGTAAGTTGGTGGTTGAAGATATCCCTCTAGTGGTGTGGGGGCTGTGCTTTGGCAAAGTGGGTGGGGTTATATCCTTCCTGTTTGGCCCTGTCCGGGGGTGTCCTCGGATGGGGCCACAGTGTCTCCTGACCCCTCCTGTCTCAGCCTCCAGTATTTATGCTGCAGTAGTTTATGTGTCGGGGGGCTGGGGTCAGTTTGTTATATCTGGAGTACTTCTCCTGTCCTATTCGGTGTCCTGTGTGAATCTAAGTGTGCGTTCTCTAATTCTCTCCTTCTCTCTTTCTTTCTCTCTCTCGGAGGACCTGAGCCCTAGGACCATGCCCCAGGACTACCTGACATGATGACTCCTTGCTGTCCCCAGTCCACCTGGCCATGCTGCTGTTCCAGTTTCAACTGACCTGAGCCCTAGGACCATGCCCCAGGACTACCTGACATGATGACTCCTTGCTGTCCCCAGTCTACCTGGCCATGCTGCTGCTCCAGTTTCAACTTCCACCTGACTGTGCTGCTGCTCTAGTTTCAACTGTTCTGCCTTATTATTATTCGACCATGCTGGTCATTTATGAACATTGAACATCTTGACCATGTTCTGTTATAATCTCCACCCGGCACAGCCAGAAGAGGACTGGCCACCCCACATAGCCTGGTTCCTCTCTAGGTTTCTTCCTAGGTATTGGCCTTTCTAGGGAGTTTTTCCTAGCCACTGTGCTTCTCCACCTGCATTGCTTGCTGTTTGGGGTTTTAGGCTGGGTTTCTGTACAGCACTTTGAGATATCAGCTGATGTACGAAGGGCTATATAAATAAATTTGATTTGATTTGATTTGATTTGCTAGGAGATCACATCAGACTGATAGGAGGCCACATCAGACTACTAGGAGATCACATCAGACTGCTAGGAGGTCACCTCAGACTGCTAGGAGGTCACATCAGACTGCTAGGAGGTCACATCATACTGCTAGGAGGTCACCTCAGACTAGATCACATCAGACTGCTAGGAGGACACATCAGACTGCTAGGAGGTCACATCAGACTGCTAGGAGGTCACATCAGACTGCTAGGAGATCACATCAGACTGCTAGGAGGTCACATCAGACTGGTCACATCAGACTGCTAGGAGGTCACTTCAGACTGCTAGGAGATCACATCAGACTGCTAGGAGGTCACATCAGACTGCTAGGAGATCACATCAGACTACTAGGAGGTCACATCAGACTACTAGGAGGTCACATCAGACTGCTAGGAGGTCACATCAGACTGCTAGGAGGTCACACCAGACTACTAGGAGGTCACATCAGACTGCTAGGAGGTCACATCAGACTGCTAGGTCACATCAGACTACTAGGAGGTCACATCAGACTACTAGGAGGTCACATCAGACTGCTAGGAGGTCACATCAGACTACTAGGATGTCACATCAGACTACTAGGAGGTCACATCAGACTACTAGGAGGTCACACCAGACTGCTAGGAGGTCACACCAGACTGCTAGGAGGTCACACCAGACTGCTAGGACATCACATCAGACTGCTAGGAGATCACATCAGACTGCTAGGAGATCACATCAGACTGCTAGGAGATCACATCAGACTGATAGGAGGCCACATCAGACTACTAGGAGGTCACATCAGACTGCTAGGAGGTCACATCAGACTACTAGGATGTCACATCAGACTACTAGGAGGTCACATCAGACTGCTAGGAGGTCACATCAGACTGCTAGGAGGTCACATCAGACTACTAGGAGGTCACATCAGACTGCTAGGAGGTCACATCAGACTGCTAGGTCACATCAGACTACTAGGAGGTCACATCAGACTACTAGGAGGTCACATTAGACTGCTAGGAGGTCACATCAGACTACTAGGAGGTCACATCAGACTGATAGGAGGTCACATAAGACTGCTAGGTCACACCATCCTGCTAGGAGGTCACACCATCCTGCTAGGAGGTCACATCAGACTACTAGGGGGTCACAACAGACTGCTAGGAGGTCACATCAGACTACTAGGAGGTCACACCAGACTGCTAGGAGGTCACATAAGACTGCTAGGAGGTCACACCATCCTGTTAGGAGGTCACATCAGACTGGTCACATCAGACTGCTAGGAGGTCACATCAGACTGGTCACATCATACTGCTAGGAGGTCACATCAGACTGCTAGGAGGTCACATCAGACTGGTCACATCAGACTGCTAGGAGGTCACATCAGACTGCTAGGAGATCACATCAGACTGCTAGGAGGTCACATCAGACTGCTAGGAGATCACATCAGACTACTAGGAGGTCACATCAGACTACTAGGAGGTCACATCAGACTGCTAGGAGGTCACATCAGACTGCTAGGAGGTCACACCAGACTACTAGGAGGTCACATCAGACTGCTAGGAGGTCACATCAGACTGCTAGGTCACATCAGACTACTAGGAGGTCACATCAGACTACTAGGAGGTCACATCAGACTGCTAGGAGGTCACATCAGACTACTAGGATGTCACATCAGACTACTAGGAGGTCACATCAGACTACTAGGAGGTCACATCAGACTGCTAGGAGGTCACATCAGACTGATAGGAGGTCACATAAGACTACTAGGAGGTCACATCAGACTGATAGGAGGTCACATAAGACTGCTAGGTCACACCATCCTGCTAGGAGGTCACACCATCCTGCTAGGAGGTCACATCAGACTACTAGGGGGTCACAACAGACTGCTAGGAGGTCACATCAGACTACTAGGAGGTCACACCAGACTGCTAGGAGGTCACATAAGACTGCTAGGAGGTCACACCATCCTGTTAGGAGGTCACATCAGACTGGTCACATCAGACTGCTAGGAGGTCACATCAGACTGGTCACATCATACTGCTAGGAGGTCACATCAGACTGCTAGGAGATCACATCAGACTGCTAGGAGGACACATCAGACTGCTAGGAGGTCACATCAGACTGCTAGGAGGTCACATCAGACTACTAGGAGGTCACACCAGACTGCTAGGAGATCACATCAGACTGCTAGGAGGTCACACCATCCTGCTAGGAGGTCACATCAGACTGGTCACATCAGACTGCTAGGAGGTCACATCAGACTGCTAGGAGGTCACATCAGACTGCTAGGAGATCACATCAGACTGCTAGGAGATCACATCAGACTGCTAGGAGATCACATCAGACTGCTAGGAGATCACATCAGACTGATAGGAGGCCACATCAGACTACTAGGAGGTCACATCAGACTGCTAGGAGGTCACATCAGACTACTAGGATGTCACATCAGACTACTAGGAGGTCACATAAGACTACTAGGAGGTCACATCAGACTGCTAGGAGGTCACATCAGACTACTAAGAGGTCACATCAGACTGATAGGAGGTCACATAAGACTGCTAGGTCACACCATCCTGCTAGGAGGTCACACCATCCTGCTAGGAGGTCACATCAGACTACTAGGGGGTCACAACAGACTGCTAGGAGGTCACATCAGACTACTAGGAGGTCACACCAGACTGCTAGGAGGTCACATAAGACTGCTAGGAGGTCACACCATCCTGTTAGGAGGTCGCATCAGACTGGTCACATCAGACTGCTAGGAGGTCACATCAGACTGGTCACATCATACTGCTAGGAGGTCACATCAGACTGCTAGGAGGTCACATCAGACTGGTCACATCAGACTGCTAGGAGGTCACATCAGACTGCTAGGAGATCACATCAGACTGCTAGGAGGTCACATCAGACTGCTAGGAGATCACATCAGACTACTAGGAGGTCACATCAGACTACTAGGAGGTCACATCAGACTGCTAGGAGGTCACATCAGACTGCTAGGAGGTCACACCAGACTACTAGGAGGTCACATCAGACTGCTAGGAGGTCACATCAGACTGCTAGGTCACATCAGACTACTAGGAGGTCACATCAGACTACTAGGAGGTCACATCAGACTGCTAGGAGGTCACATCAGACTACTAGGATGTCACATCAGACTACTAGGAGGTCACATCAGACTACTAGGAGGTCACACCAGACTGCTAGGAGGTCACACCAGACTGCTAGGAGATCACATCAGACTGCTAGGAGGTCACACCATCCTGCTAGGAGGTCACATCAGACTGGTCACATCAGACTGCTAGGAGGTCACATCAGACTGCTAGGAGGTCACATCAGACTGCTAGGAGATCACATCAGACTGCTAGGAGATCACATCAGACTGCTAGGAGATCACATCAGACTGCTAGGAGATCACATCAGACTGATAGGAGGCCACATCAGACTACTAGGAGGTCACATCAGACTGCTAGGAGGTCACATCAGACTACTAGGATGTCACATCAGACTACTAGGAGGTCACATCAGACTACTAGGAGGTCACATCAGACTGCTAGGAGGTCACATCAGACTACTAGGAGGTCACATCAGACTGATAGGAGGTCACATAAGACTACTAGGAGGTCACATCAGACTGATAGGAGGTCACATAAGACTGCTAGGTCACACCATCCTGCTAGGAGGTCACACCATCCTGCTAGGAGGTCACATCAGACTACTAGGGGGTCACAACAGACTGCTAGGAGGTCACATCAGACTACTAGGAGGTCACACCAGACTGCTAGGAGATCACATAAGACTGCTAGGAGGTCACACCATCCTGTTAGGAGGTCACATCAGACTGGTCACATCAGACTGCTAGGAGGTCACATCAGACTGGTCACATCATACTGCTAGGAGGTCACATCAGACTGCTAGGAGATCACATCAGACTGCTAGGAGGACACATCAGACTGCTAGGAGGTCACATCAGACTGCTAGGAGGTCACATCAGACTACTAGGAGGTCACACCAGACTGCTAGGAGATCACATCAGACTGCTAGGAGGTCACACCATCCTGCTAGGAGGTCACATCAGACTGGTCACATCAGACTGCTAGGAGGTCACATCAGACTGCTAGGAGGTCACATCAGACTGCTAGGAGATCACATCAGACTGCTAGGAGATCACATCAGACTGCTAGGAGATCACATCAGACTGCTAGGAGATCACATCAGACTGATAGGAGGCCACATCAGACTACTAGGAGGTCACATCAGACTGCTAGGAGGTCACATCAGACTACTAGGATGTCACATCAGACTACTAGGAGGTCACATAAGACTACTAGGAGGTCACATCAGACTGCTAGGAGGTCACATCAGACTACTAAGAGGTCACATCAGACTGATAGGAGGTCACATAAGACTGCTAGGTCACACCATCCTGCTAGGAGGTCACACCATCCTGCTAGGAGGTCACATCAGACTACTAGGGGGTCACAACAGACTGCTAGGAGGTCACATCAGACTACTAGGAGGTCACACCAGACTGCTAGGAGGTCACATAAGACTGCTAGGAGGTCACACCATCCTGTTAGGAGGTCACATCAGACTGGTCACATCAGACTGCTAGGAGGTCACATCAGACTGGTCACATCATACTGCTAGGAGGTCACATCAGACTGCTAGGAGGTCACATCAGACTGGTCACATCAGACTGCTAGGAGGTCACATCAGACTGCTAGGAGATCACATCAGACTGCTAGGAGGTCACATCAGACTGCTAGGAGATCACATCAGACTACTAGGAGGTCACATCAGACTACTAGGAGGTCACATCAGACTGCTAGGAGGTCACATCAGACTGCTAGGAGGTCACACCAGACTACTAGGAGGTCACATCAGACTGCTAGGAGGTCACATCAGACTGCTAGGTCACATCAGACTACTAGGAGGTCACATCAGACTACTAGGAGGTCACATCAGACTGCTAGGAGGTCACATCAGACTACTAGGATGTCACATCAGACTACTAGGAGGTCACATCAGACTACTAGGAGGTCACACCAGACTGCTAGGAGGTCACACCAGACTGCTAGGAGGTCACACCAGACTGCTAGGACATCACATCAGACTGCTAGGAGATCACATCAGACTGCTAGGAGATCACATCAGACTGCTAGGAGATCACATCAGACTGATAGGAGGCCACATCAGACTACTAGGAGGTCACATCAGACTGCTAGGAGGTCACATCAGACTACTAGGATGTCACATCAGACTACTAGGAGGTCACATCAGACTACTAGGAGGTCACATCAGACTGCTAGGAGGTCACATCAGACTGCTAGGAGGTCACATCAGACTACTAGGAGGTCACATCAGACTACTAGGAGGTCACATCAGACTGCTAGGAGGTCACATCAGACTACTAGGATGTCACATCAGACTACAAGGAGGTCACATCAGACTACTAGGAGGTCACACCAGACTGCTAGGAGGTCACACCAGACTGCTAGGAGGTCACACCAGACTGCTAGGACATCACATCAGACTGCTAGGAGATCACATCAGACTGCTAGGAGATCACATCAGACTGCTAGGAGATCACATCAGACTGATAGGAGGCCACATCAGACTACTAGGAGGTCACATCAGACTGCTAGGAGGTCACATCAGACTACTAGGATGTCACATCAGACTACTAGGAGGTCACATCAGACTACTAGGAGGTCACATCAGACTGCTAGGAGGTCACATCAGACTACTAGGAGGTCACATCAGACTGATCGGAGGTCACATAAGACTGCTAGGTCACACCATCCTGCTAGGAGGTCACACCATCCTGCTAGGAGGTCACATCAGACTACTAGGGGGTCACAACAGACTGCTAGGAGTTCACATCAGACTACTAGGAGATCACACCAGACTGCTAGGAGGTCACATAAGACTGCTAGGAGGTCACACCATCCTGTTAGGAGGTCACATCAGACTGGTCACATCAGACTGCTAGGAGGTCACATCAGACTGGTCACATCATACTGCTAGGAGGTCACATCAGACTGCTAGGAGGTCACATCAGACAGGTCACATCAGACTGCTAGGAGGTCACATTCAGACTGCTAGGAGGTCACATCAGACTGCTAGGAGGTCACATCAGACTACTAGGAGGTCACATCAGACTGCTAGGAGGTCACATCAGACTGCTAGGTCACATCAGACACTAGGAGGTCACATCAGACTACTAGGAGGTCACATCAGACTGCTAGGAGGTCACATCAGACTACTAGGATGTCACATCAGACTACTAGGAGGTCACATCAGACTACTAGGAGGTCACACCAGACTGCTAGGAGGTCACACCAGACTGCTAGGAGGTCACACCAGACTGCTAGGAGGTCACACCAGACTGCTAGGAGGTCCACATCAGACTACTAGGAGGTCACATCAGACTGCTAGGAGGTCACATCAGACTACTAGGATGTCACATCAGACTACTAGGAGGTCACATCAGACTACTAGGAGGTCACACCAGACTGCTAGGAGATCACATCAGACTGCTAGGAGATCACATCAGACTGCTAGGAGATCACATCAGACTGATAGGAGATCACATCAGACTGCTAGGAATCACATCAGACTGCTAGGAGATCACATCAGACTGATTAGGAGGCCACATCAGACTACTAGGAGGTCACATCAGACTGCTAGGAGGTCACATCAGACTACTAGGATGTCACATCAGACTACTAGGAGGTCACATCAGACTACTAGGAGGTCACATCAGACTGCTAGGAGGTCACATCAGACTGCTAGGAGGTCACATCAGACTACTAGGAGGTCACATCAGACTACTAGGAGGTCACATCAGACTGCTAGGAGGTCACATCAGACTACTAGGATGTCACATCAGACTACAAGGAGGTCACATCAGACTACTAGGAGGTCACACCAGACTGCTAGTAGGTCACACCAGACTGCTAGGAGGTCACACCAGACTGCTAGGACATCACATCAGACTGCTAGGAGATCACATCAGACTGCTAGGAGATCACATCAGACTGCTAGGAGATCACATCAGACTGATAGGAGGCCACATCAGACTACTAGGAGGTCACATCAGACTGCTAGGAGGTCACATCAGACTACTAGGATGTCACATCAGACTACTAGGAGGTCACATCAGACTACTAGGAGGTCACATCAGACTGCTAGGAGGTCACATCAGACTACTAGGAGGTCACATCAGACTGATAGGAGGTCACATAAGACTGCTAGGTCACACCATCCTGCTAGGAGGTCACACCATCCTGCTAGGAGGTCACATCAGACTACTAGGGGGTCACAACAGACTGCTAGGAGTTCACATCAGACTACTAGGAGGTCACACCAGACTGCTAGGAGGTCACATAAGACTGCTAGGAGGTCACACCATCCTGTTAGGAGGTCACATCAGACTGGTCACATCAGACTGCTAGGAGGTCACATCAGACTGGTCACATCATACTGCTAGGAGGTCACATCAGACTGCTAGGAGGTCACATCAGACAGGTCACATCAGACTGCTAGGAGGTCACATCAGACTGCTAGGAGGTCACATCAGACTGCTAGGAGGTCACATCAGACTACTAGGAGGTCACATCAGACTGCTAGGAGGTCACATCAGACTGCTAGGTCACATCAGACTACTAGGAGGTCACATCAGACTACTAGGAGGTCACATCAGACTGCTAGGAGGTCACATCAGACTACTAGGATGTCACATCAGACTACTAGGAGGTCACATCAGACTACTAGGAGGTCACACCAGACTGCTAGGAGGTCACACCAGACTGCTAGGAGGTCACACCAGACTGCTAGGAGGTCACACCAGACTGCTAGGAGGTCACATCAGACTACTAGGAGGTCACATCAGACTGCTAGGAGGTCACATCAGACTGCTAGGAGGTCACACCAGACTGCTAGGAGGTCGCCTCAGACTGCTAGGAGGTCACATCAGACTGCTAGGAGGTCACATCAGACTACTAGGAGGTCACACCAGACTGCTAGGAGATCACATCAGACTGCTAGGAGGTCACACCATCCTGCTAGGAGGTCACATCAGACTGGTCACATCAGACTGCTAGGAGGTCACATCAGACTGCTAGGAGGTCACATCAGACTGCTAGGAGATCACATCAGACTGCTAGGAGATCACATCAGACTGCTAGGAGATCACATCAGACTGCTAGGAGATCACATCAGACTGATAGGAGGCCACATCAGACTACTAGGAGGTCACATCAGACTGCTAGGAGGTCACATCAGACTACTAGGATGTCACATCAGACTACTAGGAGGTCACATCAGACTACTAGGAGGTCACATCAGACTGCTAGGAGGTCACATCAGACTACTAAGAGGTCACATCAGACTGATAGGAGGTCACATAAGACTGCTAGGTCACACCATCCTGCTAGGAGGTCACACCATCATGCTAGGAGGTCACATCAGACTACTAGGGGGTCACAACAGACTGCTAGGAGGTCACATCAGACTACTAGGAGGTCACACCAGACTGCTAGGAGGTCACATAAGACTGCTAGGAGGTCACACCATCCTGTTAGGAGGTCACATCAGACTGGTCACATCAGACTGCTAGGAGGTCACATCAGACTGGTCACATCATACTGCTAGGAGGTCACATCAGACTGCTAGGAGGTCACATCAGACTGGTCACATCAGACTGCTAGGAGGTCACATCAGACTGCTAGGAGGTCACATCAGACTGCTAGGAGATCACATCAGACTACTAGGAGGTCACATCAGACTACTAGGAGGTCACATCAGACTGCTAGGAGGTCACATCAGACTGCTAGGAGGTCACACCAGACTACTAGGAGGTCACATCAGACTGCTAGGAGGTCACATCAGACTGCTAGGTCACATCAGACTACTAGGAGGTCACATCAGACTACTAGGAGGTCACATCAGACTGCTAGGAGGTCACATCAGACTACTAGGATGTCACATCAGACTACTAGGAGGTCACATCAGACTACTAGGAGGTCACACCAGACTGCTAGGAGGTCACACCAGACTGCTAGGAGATCACATCAGACTGCTAGGAGGTCACACCATCCTGCTAGGAGGTCACATCAGACTGGTCACATCAGACTGCTAGGAGGTCACATCAGACTGCTAGGAGGTCACATCAGACTGCTAGGAGATCACATCAGACTGCTAGGAGATCACATCAGACTGCTAGGAGATCACATCAGACTGCTAGGAGATCACATCAGACTGATAGGAGGCCACATCAGACTACTAGGAGGTCACATCAGACTGCTAGGAGGTCACATCAGACTACTAGGATGTCACATCAGACTACTAGGAGGTCACATCAGACTACTAGGAGGTCACATCAGACTGCTAGGAGGTCACATCAGACTACTAGGAGGTCACATCAGACTGATAGGAGGTCACATAAGACTACTAGGAGGTCACATCAGACTGATAGGAGGTCACATAAGACTGCTAGGTCACACCATCCTGCTAGGAGGTCACATCAGACTACTAGGGGGTCACAACAGACTGCTAGGAGGTCACATCAGACTACTAGGAGGTCACACCAGACTGCTAGGAGGTCACATAAGACTGCTAGGAGGTCACACCATCCTGTTAGGAGGTCACATCAGACTGGTCACATCAGACTGCTAGGAGGTCACATCAGACTGGTCACATCATACTGCTAGGAGGTCACATCAGACTGCTAGGAGATCACATCAGACTGCTAGGAGGACACATCAGACTGCTAGGAGGTCACATCAGACTGCTAGGAGGTCACATCAGACTACTAGGAGGTCACACCAGACTGCTAGGAGATCACATCAGACTGCTAGGAGGTCACACCATCCTGCTAGGAGGTCACATCAGACTGGTCACATCAGACTGCTAGGAGGTCACATCAGACTGCTAGGAGGTCACATCAGACTGCTAGGAGATCACATCAGACTGCTAGGAGATCACATCAGACTGCTAGGAGATCACATCAGACTGCTAGGAGATCACATCAGACTGATAGGAGGCCACATCAGACTACTAGGAGGTCACATCAGACTGCTAGGAGGTCACATCAGACTACTAGGATGTCACATCAGACTACTAGGAGGTCACATCAGACTACTAGGAGGTCACATCAGACTGCTAGGAGGTCACATCAGACTACTAAGAGGTCACATCAGACTGATAGGAGGTCACATAAGACTGCTAGGTCACACCATCCTGCTAGGAGGTCACACCATCCTGCTAGGAGGTCACATCAGACTACTAGGGGGTCACAACAGACTGCTAGGAGGTCACATCAGACTACTAGGAGGTCACACCAGACTGCTAGGAGGTCACATAAGACTGCTAGGAGGTCACACCATCCTGTTAGGAGGTCACATCAGACTGGTCACATCAGACTGCTAGGAGGTCACATCAGACTGGTCACATCATACTGCTAGGAGGTCACATCAGACTGCTAGGAGGTCACATCAGACTGGTCACATCAGACTGCTAGGAGGTCACATCAGACTGCTAGGAGATCACATCAGACTGCTAAGAGGTCACATCAGACTGCTAGGAGATCACATCAGACTACTAGGAGGTCACATCAGACTACTAGGAGGTCACATCAGACTGCTAGGAGGTCACATCAGACTGCTAGGAGGTCACACCAGACTACTAGGAGGTCACATCAGACTGCTAGGAGGTCACATCAGACTACTAGGAGGTCACATCAGACTACTAGGAGGTCACATCAGACTGCTAGGAGGTCACATCAGACTACTAGGATGTCACATCAGACTACTAGGAGGTCACATCAGACTACTAGGAGGTCACACCAGACTGCTAGGAGGTCACACCAGACTGCTAGGAGATCACATCAGACTGCTAGGAGGTCACACCATCCTGCTAGGAGGTCACATCAGACTGGTCACATCAGACTGCTAGGAGGTCACATCAGACTGCTAGGAGATCAACATCAGACTGCTAGGAGATCACATCAGACTGCTAGGAGATCACATCAGACTGCTAGGAGATCACATCAGACTGATAGGAGGCCACATCAGACTACTAGGAGGTCACATCAGACTGCTAGGAGGTCACATCAGACTACTAGGATGTCACATCAGACTACTAGGAGGTCACATCAGACTACTAGGAGGTCACATCAGACTGCTAGGAGGTCACATCAGACTACTAGGAGGTCACATCAGACTGATAGGAGGTCACATAAGACTACTAGGAGGTCACATCAGACTGATAGGAGGTCACATAAGACTGCTAGGTCACACCATCCTGCTAGGAGGTCACACCATCCTGCTAGGAGGTCACATCAGACTACTAGGGGGTCACAACAGACTGCTAGGAGGTCACATCAGACTACTAGGAGGTCACACCAGACTGCTAGGAGGTCACATAAGACTGCTAGGAGGTCACACCATCCTGTTAGGAGGTCACATCAGACTGGTCACATCAGACTGCTAGGAGGTCACATCAGACTGGTCACATCATACTGCTAGGAGGTCACATCAGACTGCTAGGAGATCACATCAGACTGCTAGGAGGACACATCAGACTGCTAGGAGGTCACATCAGACTGCTAGGAGGTCACATCAGACTACTAGGAGGTCACACCAGACTGCTAGGAGATCACATCAGACTGCTAGGAGGTCACACCATCCTGCTAGGAGGTCACATCAGACTGGTCACATCAGACTGCTAGGAGGTCACATCAGACTGCTAGGAGGTCACATCAGACTGCTAGGAGATCACATCAGACTGCTAGGAGATCACATCAGACTGCTAGGAGATCACATCAGACTGCTAGGAGATCACATCAGACTGATAGGAGGTCACATCAGACTGCTAGGAGGTCACATCAGACTACTAGGATGTCACATCAGACTACTAGGAGGTCACATCAGACTACTAGGAGGTCACATCAGACTGCTAGGAGGTCACATCAGACTACTAAGAGGTCACATCAGACTGATAGGAGGTCACATAAGACTGCTAGGTCACACCATCCTGCTAGGAGGTCACACCATCCTGCTAGGAGGTCACATCAGACTACTAGGGGGTCACAACAGACTGCTAGGAGGTCACATCAGACTACTAGGAGGTCACACCAGACTGCTAGGAGGTCACATCAGACTACTAGGGGGTCACAACAGACTGCTAGGAGGTCACATCAGACTACTAGGAGGTCACACCATCCTGTTAGGAGGTCACATCAGACTGGTCACATCATACTGCTAGGAGGTCACATCAGACTGGTCACATCATACTGCTAGGAGGTCACATCAGACTGCTAGGAGGTCACATCAGACTGGTCACATCAGACTGCTAGGAGGTCACATCAGACTGCTAGGAGATCACATCAGACTGCTAGGAGGTCACATCAGACTGCTAGGAGATCACATCAGACTACTAGGAGGTCACATCAGACTACTAGGAGGTCACATCAGACTGCTAGGAGGTCACATCAGACTGCTAGGAGGTCACACCAGACTACTAGGAGGTCACATCAGACTGCTAGGAGGTCACATCAGACTGCTAGGTCACATCAGACTACTAGGAGGTCACATCAGACTACTAGGAGGTCACATCAGACTGCTAGGAGGTCACATCAGACTACTAGGATGTCACATCAGACTACTAGTAGGTCACATCAGACTACTAGGAGGTCACACCAGACTGCTAGGAGGTCACACCAGACTGCTAGGAGGTCACATCAGACTGGTCACATCAGACTGCTAGGAGGTCACATCAGACTACTAGGGGGTCACAACAGACTGCTAGGAGGTCACATCAGACTACTAGGAGGTCACACCAGACTGCTAGGAGGTCACATAAGACTGCTAGGAGGTCACACCATCCTGTTAGGAGGTCACATCAGACTGGTCACATCAGACTGCTAGGAGGTCACATCAGACTGGTCACATCATACTGCTAGGAGGTCACATCAGACTGCTAGGAGATCACATCAGACTGCTAGGAGGACACATCAGACTGCTAGGAGGTCACATCAGACTGCTAGGAGGTCACATCAGACTACTAGGAGGTCACACCAGACTGCTAGGAGATCACATCAGACTGCTAGGAGGTCACACCATCCTGCTAGGAGGTCACATCAGACTGGTCACATCAGACTGCTAGGAGGTCACATCAGACTGCTAGGAGGTCACATCAGACTGCTAGGAGATCACATCAGACTGCTAGGAGATCACATCAGACTGCTAGGAGATCACATCAGACTGCTAGGAGATCACATCAGACTGATAGGAGGCCACATCAGACTACTAGGAGGTCACATCAGACTGCTAGGAGGTCACATCAGACTGCTAGGAGATCACATCAGACTACTAGGAGGTCACATCAGACTACTAGGAGGTCACATCAGACTGCTAGGAGGTCACATCAGACTGCTAGGAGGTCACACCAGACTACTAGGAGGTCACATCAGACTGCTAGGAGGTCACATCAGACTACTAGGAGGTCACATCAGACTACTAGGAGGTCACATCAGACTGCTAGGAGGTCACATCAGACTACTAGGATGTCACATCAGACTACTAGGAGGTCACATCAGACTACTAGGAGGTCACACCAGACTGCTAGGAGGTCACACCAGACTGCTAGGAGATCACATCAGACTGCTAGGAGGTCACACCATCCTGCTAGGAGGTCACATCAGACTGGTCACATCAGACTGCTAGGAGGTCACATCAGACTGCTAGGAGATCACATCAGACTGCTAGGAGATCACATCAGACTGCTAGGAGATCACATCAGACTGCTAGGAGATCACATCAGACTGATAGGAGGCCACATCAGACTACTAGGAGGTCACATCAGACTGCTAGGAGGTCACATCAGACTACTAGGATGTCACATCAGACTACTAGGAGGTCACATCAGACTACTAGGAGGTCACATCAGACTGCTAGGAGGTCACATCAGACTACTAGGAGGTCACATCAGACTGATAGGAGGTCACATAAGACTACTAGGAGGTCACATCAGACTGATAGGAGGTCACATAAGACTGCTAGGTCACACCATCCTGCTAGGAGGTCACACCATCCTGCTAGGAGGTCACATCAGACTACTAGGGGGTCACAACAGACTGCTAGGAGGTCACATCAGACTACTAGGAGGTCACACCAGACTGCTAGGAGGTCACATAAGACTGCTAGGAGGTCACACCATCCTGTTAGGAGGTCACATCAGACTGGTCACATCAGACTGCTAGGAGGTCACATCAGACTGGTCACATCATACTGCTAGGAGGTCACATCAGACTGCTAGGAGATCACATCAGACTGCTAGGAGGACACATCAGACTGCTAGGAGGTCACATCAGACTGCTAGGAGGTCACATCAGACTACTAGGAGGTCACACCAGACTGCTAGGAGATCACATCAGACTGCTAGGAGGTCACACCATCCTGCTAGGAGGTCACATCAGACTGGTCACATCAGACTGCTAGGAGGTCACATCAGACTGCTAGGAGGTCACATCAGACTGCTAGGAGATCACATCAGACTGCTAGGAGATCACATCAGACTGCTAGGAGATCACATCAGACTGCTAGGAGATCACATCAGACTGATAGGAGGTCACATCAGACTGCTAGGAGGTCACATCAGACTACTAGGATGTCACATCAGACTACTAGGAGGTCACATCAGACTACTAGGAGGTCACATCAGACTGCTAGGAGGTCACATCAGACTACTAAGAGGTCACATCAGACTGATAGGAGGTCACATAAGACTGCTAGGTCACACCATCCTGCTAGGAGGTCACACCATCCTGCTAGGAGGTCACATCAGACTACTAGGGGGTCACAACAGACTGCTAGGAGGTCACATCAGACTACTAGGAGGTCACACCAGACTGCTAGGAGGTCACATCAGACTACTAGGGGGTCACAACAGACTGCTAGGAGGTCACATCAGACTACTAGGAGGTCACACCATCCTGTTAGGAGGTCACATCAGACTGGTCACATCATACTGCTAGGAGGTCACATCAGACTGGTCACATCATACTGCTAGGAGGTCACATCAGACTGCTAGGAGGTCACATCAGACTGGTCACATCAGACTGCTAGGAGGTCACATCAGACTGCTAGGAGATCACATCAGACTGCTAGGAGGTCACATCAGACTGCTAGGAGATCACATCAGACTACTAGGAGGTCACATCAGACTACTAGGAGGTCACATCAGACTGCTAGGAGGTCACATCAGACTGCTAGGAGGTCACACCAGACTACTAGGAGGTCACATCAGACTGCTAGGAGGTCACATCAGACTGCTAGGTCACATCAGACTACTAGGAGGTCACATCAGACTACTAGGAGGTCACATCAGACTGCTAGGAGGTCACATCAGACTACTAGGATGTCACATCAGACTACTAGTAGGTCACATCAGACTACTAGGAGGTCACACCAGACTGCTAGGAGGTCACACCAGACTGCTAGGAGGTCACACCAGACTGCTAGGAGATCACATCAGACTGCTAGGAGATCACATCAGACTGCTAGGAGATCACATCAGACTGCTAGGAGATCACATCAGACTGATAGGAGGCCACATCAGACTACTAGGAGGTCACATCAGACTGCTAGGAGGTCACATCAGACTACTAGGATGTCACATCAGACTACTAGGAGGTCACATCAGACTACTAGGAGGTCACATCAGACTGCTAGGAGGTCACATCAGACTGCTAGGAGGTCACATCAGACTACTAGGAGGTCACATCAGACTACTAGGAGGTCATATCAGACTGCTAGGAGGTCACATCAGACTACTAGGATGTCACATCAGACTACAAGGAGGTCACATCAGACTACTAGGAGGTCACACCAGACTGCTAGGAGGTCACACCAGACTGCTAGGAGGTCACACCAGACTGCTAGGACATCACATCAGACTGCTAGGAGATCACATCAGACTGCTAGGAGATCACATCAGACTGCTAGGAGATCACATCAGACTGATAGGAGGCCACATCAGACTACTAGGAGGTCACATCAGACTGCTAGGAGGTCACATCAGACTACTAGGATGTCACATCAGACTACTAGGAGGTCACATCAGACTACTAGGAGGTCACATCAGACTGCTAGGAGGTCACATCAGACTACTAGGAGGTCACATCAGACTGATAGGAGGTCACATAAGACTGCTAGGTCACACCATCCTGCTAGGAGGTCACACCATCCTGCTAGGAGGTCACATCAGACTACTAGGGGGTCACAACAGACTGCTAGGAGTTCACATCAGACTACTAGGAGGTCACACCAGACTGCTAGGAGGTCACATAAGACTGCTAGGAGGTCACACCATCCTGTTAGGAGGTCACATCAGACTGGTCACATCAGACTGCTAGGAGGTCACATCAGACTGGTCACATCATACTGCTAGGAGGTCACATCAGACTGCTAGGAGGTCACATCAGACAGGTCACATCAGACTGCTAGGAGGTCACATCAGACTGCTAGGAGGTCACATCAGACTGCTAGGAGGTCACATCAGACTACTAGGAGGTCACATCAGACTGCTAGGAGGTCACATCAGACTGCTAGGTCACATCAGACTACTAGGAGGTCACATCAGACTACTAGGAGGTCACATCAGACTGCTAGGAGGTCACATCAGACTACTAGGATGTCACATCAGACTACTAGGAGGTCACATCAGACTACTAGGAGGTCACACCAGACTGCTAGGAGGTCACACCAGACTGCTAGGAGGTCACACCAGACTGCTAGGAGGTCACACCAGACTGCTAGGAGGTCACATCAGACTACTAGGAGGTCACATCAGACTGCTAGGAGGTCACATCAGACTGCTAGGAGGTCACACCAGACTGCTAGGAGGTCGCCTCAGACTGCTAGGAGGTCACATCAGACTGCTAGGAGGTCACATCAGACTACTAGGAGGTCACATCAGACTGCTAGGAGATCACACCAGACTGCTAGGAGGTCACATCAGACTGGTCACATCATACTGCTAGGAGGTCACATCAGACTGCTAGGAGATCACATCAGACTGCTAGGAGGACACATCAGACTGCTAGGAGGTCACATCAGACTACTAGGAGGTCACACCAGACTGCTAGGAGATCACATCATACTGCTAGGAGGTCACACCATCCTGATAGGAGGTCACATCAGACTGCTAGGAGGTCACATCAGACTGCTAGGAGGTCACATCAGACAGCTAGGAGATCACATCAGACTACTAGGAGGTCACACCAGACTACTAGGAGGTCACATCAGACTGCTAGGAGGTCACATCAGACTACTAGGAGGTCACACCAGACTACTAGGAGGTCACATCAGACTGCTAGGAGGTCACCTCAGACTAGATCACATCAGACTGCTAGGAGGACACATCAGACTGCTAGGAGGTCACACCAGACTGCTAGGAGGTCACATCAGACTGCTAGGAGGTCACATCAGACTACTAGGAGATCACATCAGACTGCTAGGAGGTCACATCAGACTGGTCACATCATACTGCTAGGAGGTCACATCAGACTGCTAGGAGATCACATCAGACTGCTAGGAGGACACATCAGACTGCTAGGAGATCACATCAGACTGCTAGGATGTCACATCAGACTACTAGGAGGTCACATCAGACTACTAGGAGGTCACATCAGACTACTAGGAGGTCACATCAGACTGCCAGGAGGTCACATCAGACTGCTAGGAGGTCACATCAGACTGGTCACATCAGACTGGTCACATCAGACTACTAGGAGGTCACATCAGACTGCTAGGAGGTCACATCAGACTACTAGGAGGCCACACCAGACTACTAGGAGGTCACATCAGACTGCTAGGAGGTCACCTCAGACTGCTAGGAGTTCACATCAGACTGCTAGGAGCTCACATCGTACTGCTAGGAGGTCACCTCAGACTAGATCACATCAGACTGCTAGGAGGACACATCAGACTGCTAGGGAGGTCACATCAGACTGCTAGGAGGTCACATCAGACTGCTAGGAGGTCACATCAGACTACTAGGAGATCACATCAGACTGCTAGGAGGTCACATCAGACTGGTCACATCATACTGCTAGGAGGTCACATCAGACTGCTAGGAGATCACATCAGACTGCTAGGAGGACACATCAGACTGCTAGGAGGTCACATCAGACTGCTAGGATGTCACATCAGACTACTAGGAGGTCACATCAGACTACTAGGAGGTCACACCAGACTGCTAGGAGGTCACACCAGACTGGTAGGAGGTCACATCAGACTGCTAGGAGGTCACACCAGACTGCTAGGAGGTCACATCAGACTACTAGGAGGTCACATCAGACTGCTGGGAGGTCACATCAGACTGCTAGGAGATCACACCAGACTGCTAGGAGGTCACATCAGACTGGTCACATCATACTGCTAGGAGGTCACATCAGACTGCTAGGAGATCACATCAGACTGCTAGGAGGACACATCAGACTGCTAGGAGGTCACATCAGACTGCTAGGAGGTCACATCAGACTACTAGGAGGTCACACCAGACTGCTAGGAGATCACATCAGACTGCTAGGAGGTCACACCATCCTGCTAGGAGGTCACATCAGACTGGTCACATCAGACTGCTAGGAGGTCACATCAGACTGCTAGGAGGTCACATCAGACTGCTAGGAGGTCACATCAGACTGCTAGGAGATCACATCAGACTGCTAGGAGATCACATCAGACTGCTAGGAGATCACATCAGACTGCTAGGAGATCACATCAGACTGATAGGAGGCCACATCAGACTACTAGGAGGTCACATCAGACTGCTAGGAGGTCACATCAGACTACTAGGATGTCACATCAGACTACTAGGAGGTCACATCAGACTACTAGGAGGTCACATCAGACTGCTAGGAGGTCACATCAGACTACTAGGAGGTCACATCAGACAGATAGGAGGTCACATAAGACTGCTAGGTCACACCATCCTGCTAGGAGGTCACACCATCCTGCTAGGAGGTCACATCAGACTGCTAGGAGGTCACATCAGACTACTAGGAGGTCACACCAGACTGCTAGGAGATCACATCAGACTGCTAGGAGGTCACACCATCCTGCTAGGAGGTCACATCAGACTGGTCACATCAGACTGCTAGGAGGTCACATCAGACTGCTAGGAGGTCACATCAGACTGCTAGGAGGTCACATCAGACTGCTAGGAGATCACATCAGACTGCTAGGAGATCACATCAGACTGCTAGGAGATCACATCAGACTGCTAGGAGATCACATCAGACTGATAGGAGGCCACATCAGACTACTAGGAGGTCACATCAGACTGCTAGGAGGTCACATCAGACTACTAGGATGTCACATCAGACTACTAGGAGGTCACATCAGACTACTAGGAGGTCACATCAGACTGCTAGGAGGTCACATCAGACTACTAGGAGGTCACATCAGACTGATAGGAGGTCACATAAGACTGCTAGGTCACACCATCCTGCTAGGAGGTCACACCATCCTGCTAGGAGGTCACATCAGACTACTAGGGGGTCACAACAGACTGCTAGGAGGTCACATCAGACTACTAGGAGGTCACACCAGACTGCTAGGAGGTCACATAAGACTGCTAGGAGGTCACACCATCCTGTTAGGAGATCACATCAGACTGGTCACATCAGACTGCTAGGAGGTCACATCAGACTGGTCACATCAGACTGGTCACATCAGACTACTAGGAGGTCACATCAGACTGCTAGGAGGTCACATCAGACTACTAGGAGGCCACACCAGACTACTAGGAGGTCACATCAGACTGCTAGGAGGTCACCTCAGACTGCTAGGAGTTCACATCAGACTGCTAGGAGGTCACATCGTACTGCTAGGAGGTCACCTCAGACTAGATCACATCAGACTGCTAGGAGGACACATCAGACTGCTAGGAGGTCACATCAGACTGCTAGGAGGTCACATCAGACTGCTAGGAGGTCACATCAGACTGCTAGGATGTCACATCAGACTACTAGGAGGTCACATCAGACTACTAGGAGGTCACACCAGACTGCTAGGAGGTCACACCAGACTGGTAGGAGGTCACATCAGACTGCTAGGAGGTCACACCAGACTGCTAGGAGGTCACATCAGACTACTAGGAGGTCACATCAGACTGCTGGGAGGTCACATCAGACTGCTAGGAGATCACACCAGACTGCTAGGAGGTCACATCAGACTGGTCACATCATACTGCTAGGAGGTCAAATCAGACTGCTAGGAGATCACATCAGACTGCTAGGAGGACACATCAGACTGCTAGGAGGTCACATCAGACTGCTAGGAGGTCACATCAGACTACTAGGAGGTCACACCAGACTGCTAGGAGATCACATCAGACTGCTAGGAGGTCACACCATCCTGCTAGGAGATCACATCAGACTGCTAGGAGATCACATCAGACTGATAGGAGGCCACATCAGACTACTAGGAGGTCACATCAGACTGCTAGGAGGTCACATCAGACTACTAGGATGTCACATCAGACTACTAGGAGGTCACATCAGACTACTAGGAGGTCACATCAGACTGCTAGGAGGTCACATCAGACTACTAGGAGGTCACATCAGACTGATAGGAGGTCACATAAGACTGCTAGGTCACACCATCCTGCTAGGAGGTCACACCATCCTGCTAGGAGGTCACATCAGACTACTAGGGGGTCACAACAGACTGCTAGGAGTTCACATCAGACTACTAGGAGGTCACACCAGACTGCTAGGAGGTCACATAAGACTGCTAGGAGGTCACACCATCCTGTTAGGAGGTCACATCAGACTGGTCACATCAGACTGCTAGGAGGTCACATCAGACTGGTCACATCATACTGCTAGGAGGTCACATCAGACTGCTAGGAGGTCACATCAGACAGGTCACATCAGACTGCTAGGAGGTCACACCAGACTGCTAGGAGGTCACATCAGACTGCTAGGAGGTCACATCAGACTACTAGGAGGTCACATCAGACTGCTAGGAGGTCACATCAGACTGCTAGGTCACATCAGACTACTAGGAGGTCACATCAGACTACTAGGAGGTCACATCAGACTGCTAGGAGGTCACATCAGACTACTAGGATGTCACATCAGACTACTAGGAGGTCACATCAGACTACTAGGAGGTCACACCAGACTGCTAGGAGGTCACACCAGACTGCTAGGAGGTCACACCAGACTGCTAGGAGGTCACACCAGACTGCTAGGAGGTCACATCAGACTACTAGGAGGTCACATCAGACTGCTAGGAGGTCACATCAGACTGCTAGGAGGTCACACCAGACTGCTAGGAGGTCGCCTCAGACTGCTAGGAGGTCACATCAGACTGCTAGGAGGTCACATCAGACTACTAGGAGGTCACATCAGACTGCTAGGAGATCACACCAGACTGCTAGGAGGTCACATCAGACTGGTCACATCATACTGCTAGGAGGTCACATCAGACTGCTAGGAGATCACATCAGACTGCTAGGAGGACACATCAGACTGCTAGGAGGTCACATCAGACTACTAGGAGGTCACACCAGACTGCTAGGAGATCACATCATACTGCTAGGAGGTCACACCATCCTGATAGGAGGTCACATCAGACTGCTAGGAGGTCACATCAGACTGCTAGGAGGTCACATCAGACTGCTAGGAGATCACATCAGACTACTAGGAGGTCACACCAGACTACTAGGAGGTCACATCAGACTGCTAGGAGGTCACATCAGACTACTAGGAGGTCACACCAGACTACTAGGAGGTCACATCAGACTGCTAGGAGGTCACCTCAGACTGCTAGGAGTTAACATCAGACTGCTAGGAGGTCACATCGTACTGCTAGGAGGTCACCTCAGACTAGATCACATCAGACTGCTAGGAGGACACATCAGACTGCTAGGAGGTCACACCAGACTGCTAGGAGGTCACATCAGACTGCTAGGAGGTCACATCAGACTACTAGGAGATCACATCAGACTGCTAGGAGGTCACATCAGACTGGTCACATCATACTGCTAGGAGGTCACATCAGACTGCTAGGAGATCACATCAGACTGCTAGGAGGACACATCAGACTGCTAGGAGATCACATCAGACTGCTAGGATGTCACATCAGACTACTAGGAGGTCACATCAGACTACTAGGAGGTCACATCAGACTACTAGGAGGTCACATCAGACTGCCAGGAGGTCACATCAGACTGCTAGGAGGTCACATCAGACTGGTCACATCAGACTGGTCACATCAGACTACTAGGAGGTCACATCAGACTGCTAGGAGGTCACATCAGACTACTAGGAGGCCACACCAGACTACTAGGAGGTCACATCAGACTGCTAGGAGGTCACCTCAGACTGCTAGGAGTTCACATCAGACTGCTAGGAGGTCACATCGTACTGCTAGGAGGTCACCTCAGACTAGATCACATCAGACTGCTAGGAGGACACATCAGACTGCTAGGAGGTCACATCAGACTGCTAGGAGGTCACATCAGACTGCTAGGAGGTCACATCAGACTACTAGGAGATCACATCAGACTGCTAGGAGGTCACATCAGACTGGTCACATCATACTGCTAGGAGGTCACATCAGACTGCTAGGAGATCACATCAGACTGCTAGGAGGACACATCAGACTGCTAGGAGGTCACATCAGACTGCTAGGATGTCACATCAGACTACTAGGAGGTCACATCAGACTACTAGGAGGTCACACCAGACTGCTAGGAGGTCACACCAGACTGGTAGGAGGTCACATCAGACTGCTAGGAGGTCACACCAGACTGCTAGGAGGTCACATCAGACTACTAGGAGGTCACATCAGACTGCTGGGAGGTCACATCAGACTGCTAGGAGATCACACCAGACTGCTAGGAGGTCACATCAGACTGGTCACATCATACTGCTAGGAGGTCACATCAGACTGCTAGGAGATCACATCAGACTGCTAGGAGGACACATCAGACTGCTAGGAGGTCACATCAGACTGCTAGGAGGTCACATCAGACTACTAGGAGGTCACACCAGACTGCTAGGAGATCACATCAGACTGCTAGGAGGTCACACCATCCTGCTAGGAGGTCACATCAGACTGGTCACATCAGACTGCTAGGAGGTCACATCAGACTGCTAGGAGGTCACATCAGACTGCTAGGAGGTCACATCAGACTGCTAGGAGATCACATCAGACTGCTAGGAGATCACATCAGACTGCTAGGAGATCACATCAGACTGCTAGGAGATCACATCAGACTGATAGGAGGCCACATCAGACTACTAGGAGGTCACATCAGACTGCTAGGAGGTCACATCAGACTACTAGGATGTCACATCAGACTACTAGGAGGTCACATCAGACTACTAGGAGGTCACATCAGACTGCTAGGAGGTCACATCAGACTACTAGGAGGTCACATCAGACAGATAGGAGGTCACATAAGACTGCTAGGTCACACCATCCTGCTAGGAGGTCACACCATCCTGCTAGGAGGTCACATCAGACTGCTAGGAGGTCACATCAGACTACTAGGAGGTCACACCAGACTGCTAGGAGATCACATCAGACTGCTAGGAGGTCACACCATCCTGCTAGGAGGTCACATCAGACTGGTCACATCAGACTGCTAGGAGGTCACATCAGACTGCTAGGAGGTCACATCAGACTGCTAGGAGGTCACATCAGACTGCTAGGAGATCACATCAGACTGCTAGGAGATCACATCAGACTGCTAGGAGATCACATCAGACTGCTAGGAGATCACATCAGACTGATAGGAGGCCACATCAGACTACTAGGAGGTCACATCAGACTGCTAGGAGGTCACATCAGACTACTAGGATGTCACATCAGACTACTAGGAGGTCACATCAGACTACTAGGAGGTCACATCAGACTGCTAGGAGGTCACATCAGACTACTAGGAGGTCACATCAGACTGATAGGAGGTCACATAAGACTGCTAGGTCACACCATCCTGCTAGGAGGTCACACCATCCTGCTAGGAGGTCACATCAGACTACTAGGGGGTCACAACAGACTGCTAGGAGGTCACATCAGACTACTAGGAGGTCACACCAGACTGCTAGGAGGTCACATAAGACTGCTAGGAGGTCACACCATCCTGTTAGGAGATCACATCAGACTGGTCACATCAGACTGCTAGGAGGTCACATCAGACTGGTCACATCAGACTGGTCACATCAGACTACTAGGAGGTCACATCAGACTGCTAGGAGGTCACATCAGACTACTAGGAGGCCACACCAGACTACTAGGAGGTCACATCAGACTGCTAGGAGGTCACCTCAGACTGCTAGGAGTTCACATCAGACTGCTAGGAGGTCACATCGTACTGCTAGGAGGTCACCTCAGACTAGATCACATCAGACTGCTAGGAGGACACATCAGACTGCTAGGAGGTCACATCAGACTGCTAGGAGGTCACATCAGACTGCTAGGAGGTCACATCAGACTGCTAGGATGTCACATCAGACTACTAGGAGGTCACATCAGACTACTAGGAGGTCACACCAGACTGCTAGGAGGTCAC
>NW_022262687.1:0-17500 GCF_002021735.2 Oncorhynchus kisutch | reverse complement strand
ATACAAACAGCACAAAAGCATTTCCTGTTTAAAGAATCTCTGTTTTCCCAGAATGTAAAAATGGAGGCAGGATCCTTAAACATACAGCTGCCGTTATGGCGTGTCGTGTTGTGTGGCCACTGGGTAGACTCTTATTAACAGCAGAGAACACAGGACACTGATCTAGAAACAAGACAGTTCATTGGTGACTGCAGGGAGGAGCAGGAGTCCAACACATGCAGTACCAGAACCCAACACTAGAGGGCTCTGCAGCATGTAGAATAGAGCAGAACACAGCCTGACTAAACATTAGGAACACCTGCTCTTTCCATCACATAGACTGACCAGGTGAAAACTACGATACTACTTGTTAAAATCCACTTCAATCAGTGACGATGAAGGGGAGAGACAGGTTAAAGTGCCTTTGAACACGGTATTTTATTTAATTAACATTAACATGTTTTATTTAACTAGGAAAGTCAGTTAAGAACAAATTCTTATTTTCAATGACAGCCTACCTGTGGATCAGTGGGTTAACTGCCTTGTTCAGGGGAACAGTGGGTTAACTGCCTTGTTCAGGGGGAACAGTGGGTTAACTGCCTTGTTCAGGGGGAACAGTGGGTTAACTGCCTTGTTCAGGGGGAACAGTGGGTTAACTGCCTTGTTCAGGGAACAGTGGGTTAACTGCCTTGTTCAGGGGGAACAGTGGGTTAACTGCCTTGTTCAGGGGGAACAGTGGGTTAACTGCCTTGTTCAGGGGAACAGTGGGTTAACTGCCTTGTTCAGGGGGGACAGTGGGTTAACTGCCTTGGTCAGGGGATCAGTGGGTTAACTGCCTTGTTCAGGGATCAGTGGGTTAACTGCCTTGTTCAGGGGAACAGTGGGTTAACTGCCTTGTTCAGGGGAACAGTGGGTTAACTGCCTTGTTCAGGGGAACAGTGGGTTAACTGCCTTGGTCAGGGGATCAGTGGGTTAACTGCCTTGTTCAGGGGGAACAGTGGGTTAACTGCCTTGTTCAGGGGAACAGTGGGTTAACTGCCTTGTTCAGGGGAACTGTGGGTTAACTGCCTTGTTCAGGGGATCAGTGGGTTAACTGCCTTGTTCAGGGGATCAGTGGGTTAACTGCCTTGTTCAGGGGAACAGTGGGTTAACTGCCTTGTTCAGGGGATCAGTGGGTTAACTGCCTTGTTCAGGGGAACAGTGGGTTAACTGCCTTGTTCAGGGGGAACAGTGGGTTAACTGCCTTGTTCAGGGGGAACAGTGGGTTAACTGCCTTGTTCAGGGGAACAGTGGGTTAACTGCCTTGTTCAGGGGGAACAGTGGGTTAACTGCCTTGTTCAGGGGAACAGTGGGTTAACTGCCTTGTTCAGGGGAACAGTGGGTTAACTGCCTTGTTCAGGGGGAACAGTGGGTTAACTGCCTTGTTCAGGGGGAACAGTGGGTTAACTGCCTTGTTCAGGGGAACAGTGGGTTAACTGCCTTGTTCAGGGGAACAGTGGGTTAACTGCCTTGGTCAGGGGAACAGTGGGTTAACTGCCTTGTTCAGGGGGAACAGTGGGTTAACTGCCTTGTTCAGGGGAACAGTGGGTTAACTGCCTTGTTCAGGGGGAACAGTGGGTTAACTGCCTTGTTCAGGGGAACAGTGGGTTAACTGCCTTGTTCAGGGGAACAGTGGGTTAACTGCCTTGTTCAGGGGAACAGTGGGTTAACTGCCTTGTTCAGGGGAACAGTGGGTTAACTGCCTTGTTCAGGGGGAACAGTGGGTTAACTGCCTTGTTCAGGGGAACAGTGGGTTAACTGCCTTGTTCAGGGGGAACAGTGGGTTAACTGCCTTGTTCAGGGGGAACAGTGGGTTAACTGCCTTGTTCAGGGGCAGAACGACACATTTTTACCTTGTCAGCTCTGGGATTCAATCTAGCAACCTTTTGGTTACTGGCCCAACACTCTAACCACTAGGCTACCTGCCTCCCCCCTCTAACCACTAGGCTACCTGCCTCCCCCCTCTAACCACTAGGCTACCTGCCTCCCCCCTCTAACCACTAGGCTACCTGTCTCTCCCCTCTAACCACTAGGCTACCTGCCTCTCCCCTCTAACCACTAGGCTACCTGCCTCTCCCCTCTAACCACTAGGCTACCTGCCTCTCCCCTCTAACCACTAGGCTACCTGCCTCCCCCCTCTAACCACTAGGCTACCTGCCTCTCCCCTCTAACCACTAGACTACCTGCCTCCCCCCTCTAACCACTAGGCTACCTGCCTCTCCCCTCTAACCACTAGACTACCTGCCTCCCCCCTCTAACCACTAGGCTACCTGCCTCTTCCCTCTAACCACTAGGCTACCTGCCTCCCCCTCTAACCACTAGGCTACCTGCCTCCCCCTCTAACCACTAGGCTACCTGTCTCTCCCCTCTAACCACTAGGCTACCTGCCTCCCCCCCTCTAACCACTAGGCTACCTGCCTCTCCCCTCTAACCACTAGGCTACCTGCCTCCCCCTCTAACCACTAGGCTACCTGCCTCCCCCTCCCCCTCTAACCACTAGGCTACCTGCCTCCCCCTCTCCCCTCTAACCACTAGGCTACCTGCCTCCCCCTCTCCCCTCTAACCACTAGGCTACCTGCCTCCCCCCCTCTAACCACTAGGCTACCTGCCTCCCCCCTCTAACCACTAGGCTACCTGCCTCCCCCCCTCTAACCACTAGGCTACCTGCCTCCCCCCTCTAACCACTAGGCTACCTGCCGCCCCCCTCTAACCACTAGGCTACCTGCCTCCCCCCTCTAACCACTAGGCTACCTGCCTCCCCCTCTAACCACTAGGCTACCTGCCTCCCCCCTCTAACCACTAGGCTACCTGCCTCCCCCCCTCTAACCACTAGGCTACCTGCCGCCCCTCTAACCACTAGGCTACCTGCCTCCCCCTCTAACCACTAGGCTACCTGCCTCCCCCTCTAACCACTAGGCTACCTGCCTCCCCCTCTAACCACTAGGCTACCTGCCTCCCCCCTCTAACCACTAGGCTACCTGCCTCCCCCCTCTAACCACTAGGCTACCTGCCTCCCCCTCTCCCCTCTAACCACTAGGCTACCTGCCTCCCCCCCTCTAACCACTAGGCTACCTGCCACCCCCTCTAACCACTAGGCTACCTGCCTCCCCCCTCTAACCACTAGGCTACCTGCCTCCCCCTCTCCCCTCTAACCACTAGGCTACCTGCCTCCCCCCTCCCCCTCTAACCACTAGGCTACCTGCCGCCCCCTCTAACCACTAGGCTACCTGCCTCCCCCCTCTAACCACTAGGCTACCTGCCGCCCCCTCTAACCACTAGGCTACCTGCCACCCCCTCTAACCACTAGGCTACCTGCCACCCCCTCTAACCACTAGGCTACCTGCCATCCCCTCTAACCACTAGGCTACCTGCCACCCCCTCTAACCACTAGGCTACCTGCCATCCCCTCTAACCACTAGGCTACCTGCCTCCCCCTCTAACCACTAGGCTACCTGCCACCCCCTCTAACCACTAGGCTACCTGCCATCCCCTCTAACCACTAGGCTACCTGCCATCCCCTCTAACCACTAGGCTACCTGCCATCCCCTCTAACCACTAGGCTACCTGCCTCCCCCCTCTAACCACTAGGCTACCTGCCTCCCCCTCTAACCACTAGGCTACCTGCCTCCCCCCTCTAACCACTAGGCTACCTGCCTAGGGTATGGTAGTAGGTGCCAGGCACACCAGTTTAAGTGTGTCAACAACTGCAACGCTGCTGGGTTTTCAATGCTCAACAGTTTCCTGTGTGTATTAAGAATGATCCACCACCCAAAGGACATCCAGCCATCTTGACACAACTGTGGGAAGCATTGGAGTCAACAAGGACCAGCATCTCTGTGGAACGCTTTCAACACCTTGTAGAGTCCATGGTGTTCCTAATGTTTTGTACAGTCAGTGTACAACTCCCCTCCTGTTGTCTCCTCTCCGGGCTGTAGATTGATGAGGAGGGAGTGCTCGGCCCACAGAGGAGAGACAGGAGCTGCTACGTATCATGTCCTGGCCCCAGGTGACCCCTAGGTACCATAGCAACCTCTCCCAGCAGGACCATAACAACCTGTATTACAGCACCATGTAACAGAGGCAACAGAGGATGAATCACCGGGAGCAGAGTGAGGACTCCACAAGACTCCTCCTCCTCTCAAACCACAAACAGATGAAGGACAAGCCTCCTCTCCTCCTCCTCCTCCTCCTCCTCTCAAACCACAAACAGATGAAGGACAAGCCTCCTCTCCTCCTCTCAAACCACAAACAGATGAAGGACAAGCCTCCTCTCCTCCTCCTCCCCTCCCCTCCTCCTCCTCTCCTCCTCCAATCCTCCTCCTCTCCTCCTCCTCTCCTCCTCCTCCTCTCAAACCACAACAGATGAAGGACAAGCCTCCTCCCCTCTCCTCCTCCTCCTCCTCTCAAACCACAAACAGATGAAGGACAAGCCTCCTCCCCTCTCCTCCTCCTCCTCCTCCTCCTCCTCTCAAACCACAAACAGATGAAGGACAAGCCTCCTCCCCTCTCCTCCTCCTCCTCCCCTCCCCTCCTCCTCCTCCTCCTCCTCCTCCTCTCAAACCACAAACAGATGAAGGACAAGCCTCCTCCTCCTCTCCTCCTCCTCCTCCTCTCAAACCACAAACAGATGAAGGACAAGCCTCCTCCTCCTCTCCTCCTCCTCCTCCTCTCAAACCACAAACAGATGAAGGACAAGCCTCCTCCCCTCTCCTCCTCTCAAACCACAAACAGATGAAGGACAAGCCTCCTCCTCTCCAACCACAAACAGATGAAGGACAAGCCTCCTCTCCTCCTCCTCCTCCTCTCAAACCACAAACAGATGAAGGACAAGCCTCCTCTCCCTTCCTCTCTCCTCCTCCTCTCCTCTCCCTTCCCTCTCCTCTCCCCTCCTCCTCTCCTTTCCCTCCTCCTCCTCTCCCCTGCTCCACTACCACTTTTTCATAAAAAACACTGGTTATTTATAGCACTACATTATCAATAACGAGTATTGATTATGGGAATGGAATGCAACATATCCCTGATGTAGGGTCTCCCTGATGTAGAGTCTCCCTGATGTAGGGTCTCCCTGATGTAGAGTCTCCCTGATGTAGAGTCTCCCTGATGTAGAGTCTCCCTGATGTAGAGTCTCCCTGATGTAGAGTCTCCTTGATGTAGAGTCTCCCTGATGTAGAGTCTCCCTGGTGTAGAGTCTCCCTGATGTAGAGTCTCCTTGATGTAGAGTCTCCCTGATGTCAGAGTCTCCCTGATGTAGTCTCCCTGATGTAGAGTCTCCTTGATGTAGAGTCTCCCTGATGTAGAGTCTCCCTGATGTAGGGTCTCCCCGATGTAGAGTCTCCCTGATGTAGAGTCTCCCCGATGTAGAGTCTCCCCGATGTAGAGTCTCCCCGATGTAGTGTCTCCCCGATGTAGAGTCTCCCTGATGTAGAGTCTCCTTGATGTAGAGTCTCCCTGATGTAGAGTCTCCCTGATGTAGAGTCTCCCTGATGTAGAGTCTCCCCGATGTAGAGTCTCCCTGATGTAGATTCTCCCTGATGTAGATTCTCCCTGATGTAGAGTCTCCCTGATGTAGAGTCTCCCTGATGTAGGCTGTTACTGTCTATTATCTATCGTTTACCCCTACCTACAGTATACTGCTGTTACTGTCTATTATCTATCCTTTACCCCTACCTACAGTATACTGCTGTTACTGTCTATTATCTATCCTTTACCCCTACCTACAGTATACTGCTGCTACTGTCTATTATCTATCCTTTACCCCTACCTACAGTATACTGCTGCTAATGTGTATTATCTATCCTTTACCCCTACCTACAGTATACTGCTGTTACTGTCTATTATCTATCCTTTACCCCTACCTACAGTATACTGCTGTTACTGTCTATTATCTATCCTTTACCCCTACCTACAGTATACTGTTGTTACTGTCTATTATCTATCCTTTACCCCTACCTACAGTATACTGCTGTTACTGTCTATTATCTATCCTTTACCCCTACCTACATGTACATAGCTACCTCAATTACCCCGTACCCCTGCATATTGACTCAGTACTGGTACCCAGTGTATATTGATTCAGTCCTGGTACCCAGTGTATATTGACTCAGTCCTGGTAACCAGTGTATATAACCATGTTATCATTGACTCAGTACTGGTACCCATGTTATCATTGACTCAGTACTGGTACCATGTGTATAGAGCCATGTTATCATTGACTCAGTACTGGTACCCATTGTATATAACCATGTTATCATTGACTCAGTACTGGTACCATGTTATCATTGACTCAGTACTGGTACCATGTGTATAGAGCCATGTTATCATTGACTCAGTACTGGTACCATGTGTATAGAGCCATGTTATCATTGACTCAGTACTGGTACCCAGTGTATATTGACTCAGTACTGGTACCCAGTGTATATAACCATGCTATCATTGACTCAGTATTGGTACCCAGTGTATATAACCATGTTATCATTGACTCAGTACTGGTACCCATTGTATATAACCATGCTATCATTGACTCAGTACTGGTACCCATGTTATCATTGACTCAGTACTGGTACCCAGTGTATATAACCATGTTATCATTGACTCAGTACTGGTACCCAGTGTATATAACCATGCTATCATTGACTCAGTACTGGTACCCATGTTATCATTGACTCAGTACTGGTACCCAGTGTATATGACCATGTTATCATTGACTCAGTACTGGTACCCAGTGTATATGACCATGTTATCATTGACTCAGTACTGGTACCCAGTGTATAGAGCCATATTATCATTGACTCAGTACTGGTACCCAGTGTATACAGACTAGTTATCATTGACTCAGTACTGGTACCCAGTGTATATGACCATGTTATCATTGACTCAGTACTGGTACCCAGTGTATATGACCATGTTATCATTGACTCAGTACTGGTACCCATGTTATCATTGACTCAGTACTGGTACCCAGTGTATATATATACTCAGTCCTGGTACCCAGTGTATATAGCCATGTTATCATTGACTCAGTACTGGTACCCCGTGTATATAGCCATGTTATCATTGACTCAGTACTGGTACCCTGTGTATATATATACTCAGTCCTGGTACCCAGTGTATATAGCCATGTTATCATTGACTCAGTACTGGTACCCCGTGTATATAGCCATGTTATCATTGACTCAGTACTGGTACCCTGTGTATATATATACTCAGTCCTGGTACCCAGTGTATACAGACTAGTTATCATTGACTCAGTACTGGTACCCAGTGTATATAACCATGTTATCATTGACTCAGTACTGGTACCCCGTGTATATAGCCATGCTATCATTGACTCAGTACTGGTACCCTGTGTATATATATACTCAGTCCTGGTACCCAGTGTATATAACCATGTTATCATTGACTCAGTAGTGGTACCCAGTGTATATAACCATGTTATCATTGAATCAGTACTGGTACCCAGTGTATATAACCATGTTATCATTGACTCAGTAGTGGTACCCAGTGTATATAACCATGTTATCATTGACTCAGTACTGGTACCCAGTGTATATGACCATGTTATCATTGACTCAGTACTGGACCTGTTGTTGGCTGAGTATGACATGATACTATGACCTCTTCACCTGTTGGCTGAGTATGACATGATACTATGACCTCTTCACCTGTTGGCTGAGTATGACCTGATACTATGACCTCTTCACCTGTTGTTGGCTGAGTCTGACATGTTACTATGACCTCTTCACCTGTTGTTGGCTGAGTCTGACATGTTACTATGACCTCTTCACCTGTTGGCTGAGTCTGACATGTTACTATGACCTCTTCACCTGTTGTTGGTTTGCGTATGACATGTTACTATGACCTCTTCACCTGTTGGCTGAGTCTGACATGTTACTATGACCTCTTCACCTGTTGTTGGTTTGCGTATGACATGTTACTATGACCTCTTCACCTGTTGGCTGAGTCTGACATGTTACTATGACCTCTTCACCTGTTATTGGCTGAGTCTGACATGATACTATGACCTCTTCACCTGTTGTTGGTGGAGTCTGACATGTTACTATGACCTCTTCACCTGTTGTTGGCTGAGTCTGACATGTTACTATGACCTCTTCACCTGTTGGTTGAGTATGACCTGAGTTGGGATGTGACCATCTCTTACCTGGCTGGTCTCTGGGGCAGTTCCCTCCACCATGTTTACCTGATTTGGGATGTGACCATCTCTTACCTGGCTGGTCTCTGGGGCAGTTCCCTCCACCATGTTGGCTCGGAACAGTAGCTGCAGCAGGTGGACCTGGGCCACACTGAGGAAGAACTGCAGACTGGATGTTACGTTCACCTCCAGGGAGTGACCACACACCAGCACCTCCTGTTGGGACAGAGATACAATATAAACACCAGCACCTCCTGTTGGGACAGAGAGAGACCACACACCAGCACCTCCTGTTGGGACAGAGAGAGAGACAAGGATAGCAGAACACGGCAGTAATATCAGGACCCCCTGACCCTGACCCTAACCCTGACCCTGACCCTGACCAGAGAAACCCTGACCCTGACCAGAGAAACCCTGACCCTGACCAGAGAAACCCTGACCCTGACCCTAACCCTGACCCTGACCAGAGAAACCCTGACCCTGACCAGAGAAACCCTGACCCTGACCAGAGAAACCCTGACCCTAACCCTGACCCGAGAAACCCTGACCCTGACCAGAGAAACCCTGACCCTGACCCTGACCAGAGAAACCCTGACCCTGACCCTGACCAGAGAAACCCTGACCCTGACCCTGACCAGAGAAACCCTGACCCTAACCCTGAACCTGACCCTGACCAGAGAAACCCTGACCCTGACCAGAGAAACCCTGACCCTAACCCTGACCCTGACCCTAACCCTGACCCTGACCAGAGAAACCCTAACCCTGACCCTAACCCTGACCCTGACCAGAGAAACCCTAACCCTGACCCTGACCCTGACCAGAGAAACCCTGCGGCTGAGCATTTCATAGACACTCGTCAAAACACCAACTCTTTGAGATACGTTGGTATCGAACATGTTTAGACTCCTAGGAGGGGCGGAGATACTGATCATCTATAACTGACAAGATAAACTATTTGGATTCACCGTTTGTCCACTGTGTCTCCTAGAGGTCTGAACAATGTCCCCTAGAGGTCTGAACAATGTCCCTAGAGGTCTGAACCAGGAGTTTGATATCAGACTGTTAGTCCACTGTGTCCCCTAGAGGTCTGAACCAAGAGTTTGATATCAGACCGTTTGTCCACTGTGTCTCCTAGAGGTCTGAACAATGTCCCCTAGAGGTCTGAACAATGTCCCCTAGAGGTCTGAACCAGGAGTTTGATATCAGACTGTTAGTCCACTGTGTCTCCTAGAGGTCTGAACCAAGAGTTTGATATCAGACCGTTTCTTCCATAAATAAGTCATTTGATTTGTCTTCACTTCCAGGTCACCTACTTGGTCATTGTGTAAATATATATTATGTTCTGGAACTACTACAGGTACCCATCTCAATGTTATTCAGTTATTAGAGATACACAAGGTTCTGGGTTCATGTTTACACCTCACTGTAAAGGTTCTGGGTTCATGTTTACACCTCACTGTAAAGGTTCTGGGTTCATGTTAAAACCTCACTGTAAAGGTTCTGGGTTCATGTTTACACCTCACTGTAAAGGTTCTGGGTTCATGTTTACACCTCACTGTAAAGGTTCTGGGTTCATGTTTACACCTCACTGTAAAGGTTCTGGGTTCATGTTTACACCTCACTGTAAAGGTTCTGGGTTCATGTTTACACCTCACTGTAAAGGTTCTGGGTTCATGTTTAAACCTCACTGTAAAGGTTCTGGGTTCATGTTTAAACCTCACTGTAAAGGTTCTGGGTTCATGTTGATACCTCACTGTAAAGGTTCTGGGTTCATGTTTAAACCTCACTGTAAAGGTTCTGGGTTCATGTTTAAACCTCACTGTAAAGGTTCTGGGTTCATGTTTAAACCTCACTGTAAAGGTTCTGGGTTCATGTTTAAACCTCACTGTAAAGGTTCTGGGTTCATGTTTAAACCTCACTGTAAAGGTTCTGGGTTCATGTTTAAACCTCACTGTAAAGGTTCTGGGTTCATGTTTAAACCTCACTGTAAAGGTTCTGGGTTCATGTTTAAACCTCACTGTAAAGGTTCTGGGTTCATGTTTAAACCTCACTGTAAAGGTTCTGGGTTCATGTTTAAACCTCACTGTAAAGGTTCTGGGTTCATGTTGATACCTCACTGTAAAGGTTCTGGGTTCATGTTTAAACCTCACTGTAAAGGTTCTGGGTTCATGTTTAAACCTCACTGTAAAGGTTCTGGGTTCATGTTTAAACCTCACTGTAAAGGTTCTGGGTTCATGTTTAAACCTCACTGTAAAGGTTCTGGTTCATGTTTAAACCTCACTGTAAAGGTTCTGGGTTCATGTTTAAACCTCACTGTAAAGGTTCTGGGTTCATGTTGATACCTCACTGTAAAGGTTCTGGGTTCATGTTGATACCTCACTGTAAAGGTTCTGGGTTCATGTTTAAACCTCACTGTAAAGGTTCTGGGTTCATGGTGCCTCATACTAACCTCCACTTGTCTGTTGTCAGGGGTTCTGGGTTCATGGTGCCTCACTGTAAAGGTTCTGGTTCATGGTGCCTCATACTAACCTCCACTTGTCTGTTGTCAGGGGTTCTGGGTTCATGGTGCCTCATACTAACCTCCACTTGTCTGTTGTCAGGGGATCTGGGTTCATGGTGCCTCATACTAACCTCCACTTGTCTGTTGTCAGGGGATCTGGGTTCATGGTGCCTCATACTAACCTCCACTTGTCTGTTGTCAGGGGATCTGGGTTCATGGTGCCTCATACTAACCTCCACTTGTCTGTTGTCAGGGGATCTGGGTTCATGGTGCCTCATACTAACCTCCACTTGTCTGTTGTCAGGGGATCTGGGTTCATGGTGCCTCATACTAACCTCCACTTGTCTGTTTGTCAGGGGATCTGGGTTCATGGTGCCTCATACTAACCTCCACTTGTCTGTTGTCAGGGGATCTGGGTTCATGGTGCCTCATACTAAACCTCCACTTGTCTGTTGTCAGGGGATCTGGGTTCATGGTGCCTCATACTAACCTCCACTTGTCTGTTGTCAGGGGATCTGGGCTCATGGTGCCTCATACTAACCTCCACTTGTCTGTTGTCAGGGGATCTGGGTTCATGGTGCCTCATACTAACCTCCACTTGTCTGTTGTCAGGGGATCTGGGTTCATGGTGCCTCATACTAACCTCCACTTGTCTGTTGTCAGGGGATCTGGGTTCATGGTGCCTCATACTAACCTCCACTTGTCTGTTGTCAGGGGATCTGGGTTCATGGTGCCTCATACTAACCTCCACTTGTCTGTTGTCAGGGGATCTGGGTTCATGGTGCCTCATACTAACCTCCACTTGTCTGTTGTCAGGGGATCTGGGTTCATGTGCCTCATACTAACCTCCACTTGTCTGTTGTCAGGGGATCTGGGTTCATGGTGCCTCATACTAACCTCCACTTGTCTGTTGTCAGGGGATCTGGGTTCATGGTGCCTCATACTAACCTCCACTTGTCTGTTGTCAGGGGATCTGGGTTCATGGTGCCTCATACTAACCTCCACTTGTCTGTTGTCAGGGGATCTGGGTTCATGTGCCTCATACTAACCTCCACTTGTCTGTTGTCAGGGGATCTGGGTTCATGGTGCCTCATACTAACCTCCACTTGTCTGTTGTCAGGGGATCTGGGTTCATGGTGCCTCATACTAACCTCCACTTGTCTGTTGTCAGGGGATCTGGGTTCATGGTGCCTCATAACCCCCCTTTCAGGGGACGGTTGCCAAAAAAACTACCTCCACTTGTCTGTTGTCAGGGGATCTGGGTCTTATGGTGCCTCATACTAACCTCCACTTGTCTGTTGTCAGGGGATCTGGGCTTATGGTGCCTCATACTAACCTCCACTTGTCTGTTGTCAGGGGATCTGGGCTTATGGTGCCTCATACTAACCTCCACTTGTCTGTTGTCAGGGGATCTGGCTTATGGTGCCTCATACTAACCTCCACTTGTCTGTTGTCAGGGGATCTGGGCTTATGGTGCCTCATACTAACCTCCACTTGTCTGTTGTCAGGGGATCTGGGCTTATGGTGCCTCATACTAACCCTCCACTTGTCTGTTGGTCAGGGGATCTGGGTTCATGGTGCCTCATACTAACCTCCACTTGTCTGTTGTCAGGGGATTCTGGGTTCATGGTGCCTCATACTAACCTCCACTTGTCTGTTGTCAGGGGTATCTGGGTTCATGGTGCCTCATACTAACCTCCACTTGTCTGTTGTCAGGGGATCTGGGTTCATGGTGCCTCATACTAACCTCCACTTGTCTGTTGTCAGGGGATCTGGGTTCATGGTGCCTCATACTAACCTCCACTTGTCTGTTGTCAGGGGATCTGGGTTCATGGTGCCTCATACTAACCTCCACTTGTCTGTTGTCAGGGGATCTGGGCTCATGGTGCCTCATACTAACCTCCACTTGTCTGTTGTCAGGGGATCTGGGTTCATGGTGCCTCATACTAACCTCCACTTGTCTGTTGTCAGGGGATCTGGGTTCATGGTGCCTCATACTAACCTCCACTTGTCTGTTGTCAGGGGATCTGGGTTCATGGTGCCTCATACTAACCTCCACTTGTCTGTTGTCAGGGGTTCTGGGTTCATGGTGCCTCATACTAACCTCCACTTGTCTGTTGTCAGGGGATCTGGGTTCATGGTGCCTCATACTAACCTCCACTTGTCTGTTGTCAGGGGGATCTGGGCTTGCTGAATATGATGGCAGGTGCTGCTGTCACTCTGACAGAGAAGTCCGTCAGGATGGGGGTGAGGATGGCTCTCCTCTCCTGGTGTCTCCTGATACTGGGGGTGGGGGGGGGGGAGAACAGAGAGAGGTCAGGATGGGGGTGAGGATGGCTCTCCTCTCCTGGTGGCTCCTGATACTGGGGGTGGGGGGGGGGGGGAGAACAGAGAGAGGTCAGGATGGGGGTGAGGATGGCTCTCCTCTCCTGGTGTCTCCTGATACTGGGGGTAGGGGGGGGGGGAGAACAGAGAGAGGTCAGGATGGGGGTGAGGATGGCTCTCCTCTCCTGGTGTCTCCTGATACTGGGGGTGGGGGGGGGTGTGGGGGGGGGGGGAGAACAGAGAGAGGTCAGGATGGGGGTGAGGATGGCTCTCCTCTCCTGGTGTCTCCTGATACTGGGGGTGGGGGGGGGGGGGAGAACAGAGAGAGGTCAGGATGGGGGTGAGGATGGCTCTCCTCTCCTGGTGTCTCCTGATACTGGGGGTGGGGGGGGGGGGAGAACAGAGAGAGGTCAGGATGGGGGTGAGGATGGCTCTCCTCTCCTGGTGTCTCCTGATACTGGGGGTGGGGGGGGGGGAGAACAGAGAGAGGTCAGGATGGGGGTGAGGATGGCTCTCCTCTCCTGGTGTCTCCTGATACTGGGGGGTGGGGGGGTGTGGGGGGGGGGAGAACAGAGAGAGGTCAGGATGGGGGTGAGGATGGCTCTCCTCTCCTGGTGTCTCCTGATACTGGGGGTGGGGGGGGGGGGAGAACAGAGAGAGGTCAGGATGGGGTGAGGATGGCTCTCCTCTCCTGGTGTCTCCTGATACTGGGGTGGGGGGGGGGGGGAGAACAGAGAGAGGTCAGGATGGGGGTGAGGATGGCTCTCCTCTCCTGGTGTCTCCTGATACTGGGGGGTGGGGGGGGGGGAGAACAGAAGAAGTCCGTCAGGATGGGGGTGAGGATGGCTCTCCTCTCCTGGTGGCTCCTGATACTGGGGGTGGGGGGGGGGGAGAACAGAGAGAGGTCAGGATGGGGGTGAGGATGGCTCTCCTCTCCTGGTGTCTCCTGATACTGGGGGGTGGGGGGGGGGGAGAACAGAGAGAGGTCAGGATGGGGGTGAGGATGGCTCTCCTCTCCTGGTGTCTCCTGATACTGGGGGTGGGGTGGGGGGGAGAACAGAGAGAGGTCAGGATGGGGGTGAGGATGGCTCTCCTCTCCTGGTGTCTCCTGATACTGGGGGTGGGGGGGGGGGGGAGAACAGAGAGAGGTCAGGATGGGGGTGAGGATGGCTCTCCTCTCCTGGTGTCTCCTGATACTGGGGGGTGGGGGGGGGGAGAACAGAGAGAGGTCAGGATGGGGGTGAGGATGGCTCTCCTCTCCTGGTGTCTCCTGATACTGGGGGTGGGGGGGGGGGGTGGGGGGGGGGGGGGGGGGAGAACAGAGAGAGGTCAGGATGGGGGTGAGGATGGCTCTCCTCTCCTGGTGTCTCCTGATACTGGGGGTGGGGTGGGGGGGGAGAACAGAGAGAGGTCAGGATGGGGGTGAGGATGGCTCTCCTCTCCTGGTGTCTCCTGATACTGGGGGTGGGGGGGGGGTGGGGTGGGAGAACAGAGAGAGGTCAGGATGGGGTGAGGATGGCTCTCCTCTCCTGGTGGCTCCTGATACTGGGGGTGGGGGGGGGGGAGAACAGAGAGAGGTCAGGATGGGGGTGAGGATGGCTCTCCTCTCCTGGTGTCTCCTGATACTGGGGTGGGGGGGGGGAGAACAGAGAGAGGTCAGGATGGGGGTGAGGATGGCTCTCCTCTCCTGGTGTCTCCTGATACTGGGGGTGGGGGGGGGGGGAGAACAGAGAGAGGTCAGGATGGGGTTGAGGATGGCTCTCCTCTCCTGGTGGGTTGGCCATCTTTAATCACACACTGGGTTGGCCATCTTTAATTACACACTGCGTTGACCATCTTTAATTACACACTGGGTTGGCCATCTTTAATGACACACTGGGTTGGCCATCTTTAATCACACACTGGGTTGGCCATCTTTAATCACACACTGGGTTGGCCATCTTTAATTACACACTGAGTTGGCCATCTTTAATCACACACTGAGTTGGCCATCTTTAATCACACACTGGGTTGGCCATCTTTAATTACACACTGGGTTGGCCATCTTTAATCACACACCTGGGTTGGCATCTTTAATTACACACTGGGTTGGCCATCTTTAATCACACACTGAGTTGGCCATCTTTAATCACACACTGAGTTGGCCATCTTTAATCACACACTGGGTTGGCCATCTTTAATTACACACTGGGTTGACCATCTTTAATTACACATGGGTTGGCCATCTTTAATTACACACTGGGTTAGTCATCTTTAATCACACACTGGGTTGGCCATCTTTAATTACACACTGGGTTGGCCATCTTTAATTACACACTGAGTTGGCCATCTTTAATCACTAATCACACACTGGGTTGGCCATCTTTAATTACACACTGGTTGGCCATCTTTATTCACTAATCACACACTGGGTTGGCCATCTTAATTACACACTGGGGTTGGCCATCTTTAATCACTAATCACACACTGGGTTAGTCATCTTTAATTACACACTGGTTGGCCATCTTAATCACACACTGGGTTGGCCATCTTTAATTACACACTGGGTTGGCCATCTTTAATTACACACTGAGTTGGCCATCTTTAATCACTAATCACACACTGGGTTGGCCATCTTTAATTACACACTGGTTGGCCATCTTTAATCACTAATCACACACTGGGTTGGCCATCTTTAATTACACACTGGGTTGGCCATCTTTAATCACACACTAAGTTGGCCATCTTTAATCACACACTGAGTTGGCCATCTTTAAATCACACACTGGGGTTGGCCATCTTTAATTACACACTGGGTTGGCCATCTTTAATTACACACTGGGTTGGCCATCTTTAATTACACACTGGGTTAGTCATCTTTAATTACACACTGGGTTGGCCATCTTTAATTACACACTGGGTTGGCCATCTTTAATTACACACTGAGTTGGCCATCTTTAATCACTAATCACAACACTGGGTTGGCCATCTTTAATCACTAATCACACACTGAGTTAGTCATCTTTAATTACACACTGGGGTTGGCCATCTTTAATCACACACTGGGTTGGCCATCTTTAATTACACACTAGTTGGCCATCTTTAATTACACACTGGGTTGGCCATCTTTAATCACTAATCACACACTGGGTTGGCCATCTTTAAAGACAACACTGGGTTGGCCATCTTTAATCACTAATCAACACACTGGGTTGGGCCATCTTTAAATCACTAATTACACACTGGGTTAGTCATCTTAATTAACACACTGGGTTGGCCATCTTTAAAGACACACTGGGTTGGCCATCTTTAATCACACACTGGGTTGGCCATCTTTAAAGACAACACTGGGTTGGCCATCTTAATCACACACGCTGGGTTGGCCATCTTTAATCCCTTCTCATGGCTGTCAGTAGTACAGTCTATAGCTGAGTGGATAGTTAGTCTCCTCTGTCTTTGGTCAACAGCAGTGGAAACACGTTCATAGCTGAAGTACAGTTGTGTCTTCGCTGACAAACAGGCACACGTTTTAAAACTCTCACTTCCTGGCTCATTCTTTTGTTTTTTTACCCAGCATACTGTAAATTATCTCTACAATACCACACACTTCACAGGGTCCAACCGTGGGAAGATATGGTCTGTAACTAACCTCTACAATACCACACACTTCACAGGGTCCAACCTGTGAATAATGTCCTCTACAAGACCACACACTTCACAGGGTCCACCTGTGGAATTGACCTCTACAATACCACACACTTCACAGGGTCCACCTGTGGATATGTCCTGCTACAATACCACACACTTCACAGGGTCCAACCTGTGGGACTATGTCTCTACCTGGGCAGCTCCTACTTCAGCTCCAACACAGTGACGGACGGATGTCGGCGTCCTGGGCAGCTCCTGACTTCAGCTCCACACAGTGACAGACTATGTCTCTACCTGGGCATTTCCTACTTCAGCTCCAACACAGTACGAGACTAGTGTCTCTACCTGGGCAGCTCCCTACGTCAGCTCCAACACAGGACTATGTCTCTACCTGGGCAGCTCCTACTTCAAGCCTCTATTTAAGAAACACAAACACAACACTTAAGCCTCAACTTAAGATAATTTAAAACGACAAAAACCTTTACTCCTATTTTCATTCATTCCAACAATCAAGTTATATATTTGTGGGAAACATTTGTTCGCAGGGAAAAACAAATATACAAGTTATTTCCACATGTGTGCTGCTCTTTAAAACAATCCAACTGTGTACCCTCCTTCTACAGAGCCAGTAGGATTACAGCACAACGAGCCCTACAGTACGCTTCTGACATTCAATGTGTGTGTTAACCGTATCCTCGGGGGAGGCAGGCCAGATCACTGTTTCTCTGAGAGTTACTTTGAGTGGGCTGGTTTCCCGAGGAGGTGGAATGATCTGGAGACGAGAGAGGGTCCTCGAGGGTCTGGGGTAATCTCCTTCAGAGTTACAGTGAAAACAGTGAGTGTCCCCGTTGCATGGGACAGGTGCCATCCCTCACCACAGA
>NW_022262686.1:152500-177188 GCF_002021735.2 Oncorhynchus kisutch | reverse complement strand
ATTTAAAATTGGCATATTTCTTTCCACAGGGCCGTGGTTGAGACAGGATGCAGCTTAAGCCCCACCCTCTTCAACATATATAGCAATGAATTGGCGAGGGCACTAGAACACTCTGCAGCACCCGCTTCATCCTACTAGAATCTGAAGTCAAATGTCTACTATTTACTGATGATCTGGTGCTTCTGTCCCCAACCAAGGAGGGCCTACAGCAGCACCTAGATCTTCTGCACAGATTCTATCTGACAGTAAATCTCAGTAAGACCAAAATAATGGTGTTCCAAAAAGGTCCAGTCACCAGGACCACAAATACAAATTCCATCTAGACACCGTTGCCCTAGAACACACAAAAACCTATACATACCTCGGCCTAAACATCAGCGCCACAGGTATCTTCCACAAAGCTGTAAATGATCTGAGAAACAAGGCAAGAAGGGCCTTCTATGCCATCAAAAGGAACAGAGAATTTGACATACCAATTAGGATCTGGCTAAAAATACTTGAATCCGTTACAGAACCCATTGCCCTTTATGGTTGTGAGGTCTGTGGTCTGAATTAGGCCAATACCCACTCATTATCAAAATCCAGAAAAGAGCCGTTAAATTTACAACCACCTAAAAGGAAGCAATTCCCAAACATTCCATAACAAAGCCATCACCTACAATTAACCTGGAGAAGAGTCCCCTAAGCAAGCTGGTCCTGGGGCTCTGTTCACAAACACATACAGACCCATAGAGCCCAGGACAGTTACACAATTAGACCCAACCAAATCATGACAAAACAAAATAATAATTAATTGACACATTGAAAAGAATTAACAAAACGGAGCAAACTAGAATGTTATTTGGCCCTAAACAGAGAGCACACAGTGGCAGAATACCGCTGTGACTGACCCAAACTTAAGGAAAGCTTTGACTACAGTGCCTTGCAAAATTATTCATCCCCGTTGCATTTTCCTATTTTGTTGCATTACAACCAGTAATTAAAAATTATTTTTTATTTGTTATTTCATGTAATGGACACAAAATAGTCCACATTGGTGAAGAGAAATGAAAAAAAATACTTGTTTAAAAAAATGTGAAGAAATAAGTAACAGAAAAGTGGTGCGTGTATACGTACGTATTCACCCCCTATAGTCCACCTGGGGCTCCGCCAAGCAAGCGGCACTATACGTATTCACCCCCTATAGTCCACCTAGGGGCTCCGCCAAGCAAGCGGCACTATACGTATTCACCCCCCTATAGTCCACCTAGGGGCTCCGCCAAGCAAGCGGCACTATACGTATTCACCCCCTATAGTCCACCTAGGGGCTCCGCCAAGCAAGCGGCACTATACGTATTCACCCCCTATAGTCCACCTAGGGGCTCCGCCAAGCAAGCGGCACTATACGTATTCACCCCCTATAGTCCACCTAGGGGCTCCGCCAAGCAAGCGGCACTATACGTATTCACCCCCCTATAGTCCACCTAGGGCTCCCGCCAAGCAAGCGGCACTATACGTCATTCACCCCTATAGGCTCCACCTAGGGGCTCCGCCAAGCAAGCGGCACTATACGTGATTCACCCCCCTATAGTCCACCTAGGGGCTCCGCACAAGCAAGCAGGCACTAGTACGTATTCAACCCCCCTATAGGTCCAACCTAGGGGGCTCCGCCAAGCAAGCGGCACTATACGTATTCACCCCCTATAGTCCCACCCTAGGGGCTCCTCCAAGCAAGCGGCACTATACGTAATCCACCCCCTATTAGCCCACCTAGGGGCTCCGCCAAGCAAGCGGGCACTATACGGATTCACCCCCTATAGGTCCGCGACCTAGGGCTCCGCCAAGCACGCAGGCACTTAGACGGTATTCACCCCCCTATAGTCCACCTAGGGGCTCCGCCAAGCAAGCGGCACTATACGTATTCACCCCCTATAGTCCACCTAGGGGCTCCGCCAAGCAAGCGGCACTATACGTATTCACCCCCTATAGTCCACTAGGGGCTCCGCCAAGCAAGCGGCACTATACGTATTCACCCCCTATAGTCCACCTAGGGGCTCCGCCAAGCCAGCGGCACTATACGTATTCACCCCCTATAGTCCACCTAGGGGCTCGCCAAGCAAGCGGCACAATACGTATTCACCCCCTATAGTCCACCTAGGGGCTCCGCCAAGCAAGCGGCACTATACGTATTCACCCCCTATAGTCCACCTAGGGGCTCCGCCAAGCAAGCGGCACTATACTATTCACCCCTATAGTCCACCTAGGGGCTCCGCCAAGCAAGCGGCACTATACGTATTCACCCCCTATAGTCCACCTAGGGCTCCGCCAAGCAGGCGGCACTATACGTATTCACCCCCCTATAGTCCACCTAGGGGCTCCGCCAAGCAAGCGGCACTATACGTATTCACCCCTATAGTCCACCTAGGGGCTCCGCCAAGCAAGCGGCACTATACGTATTCACCCCCTATAGTCCACCTAGGGGCTCCGCCAAGCAAGCGGCACTATACGTATTCACCCCCTATAGTCCACCTAGGGGCTCCGCCAAGCAAGCGGCACTATACGTATTCACCCCCTATAGTCCACCTAGGGGCTCCACCAAGCAAGCGGCACTATACGTATTCACCCCCTATAGTCCACCTGTGTGCAATCTGTGTCACATGATCTGTCACATGATCTCAGTACATAGACACCTGTTCTGAAAGGCCCCAGAGTCTGCAACACTAAGCAAGGGGCTCCGCCAAGCAAGCGGCACTATGAAGGTCAAGGAGCTCTCCAAACAGGTCAGGGACAAAGTTGTGGAGAAGAAACCAAATGTGTTTGCTTATTTTTTTCTTTAAGCAATGGCTTTTTTTCTGGCCACTCTTCCGTAAAGCCCAGATAGGTGGAGTGTACGGCTTAAAGTGGTCCTATGGACAGATACTCCAATCTCCACTGTAGAGCTTTGCAGCTCCTTCAGGGTTATCTTTGGTCTCTTTGTTGCCTCTCTGATTAATTGCCCTCCTTGCCTGGTCTGTGAGTTTTGGTGGGTGCCATATTTTTTCAATTTTTAAATAATGGATTTAATGGTGCTCCGTGGGATGTTCAAAGTTCTATTTAAAAAAAAAAAAATTGTAACCCAACCCAAAAGGCATGTGGGAGACTCCCCAAACATATGGAAGAAGGCACTCTGGTCAGATGAGACTAAAATTGAGCTTTTGACCATCAAGAAAAACGCTATGTCTGGCACAAATCCAACACCTCTCATCACCCCGAGAACACCATGTTTTCATCGGCAGGGACTGGGAAACTGGTCAGAATTGAAGGAATGATGGATGGTGCTAAATACAGGGAAATTCTTGAGGGAAACTTGTTTCAGTCTTCAAGAGAATTGAGACTGGGATGGAGGTTCATCTTCCAGAAATAGAGAGAGAGACATAGATAGACAGCCAGAGAGAGAGAGAGAGAGAGAACGACAGAGAGAGAGAGAGAGAATGACAGAGAGAGAGAGAAATAGAAAGAGAGTAAGAGAGAAAGAGAGAGACAGACAGAAAGAGAGCAAGAGCGAGACAGAGAGAGAAAGAGAGCAAGAGCGAGACAGAGAGAGAAAGAGAGAGAGATACAGAGTGAGAGTTAGGGAGAGAGAAAGAGAGTGACAGCAAAAGAGAGCAAGAAAGAGACAGATAAAAAGAGAGAGAGACATTACTGTTACATTTGATTGTTTATTTCACTTGCTTTGGCAATGTTAACATGTGTTTCCCATGCCAATAAAGTAATTGAATTGAAATGTAATGTAATTGAAATTGAAATGTAATGTAATTGAAATGGAGTTGAAATTGAACTTTGAAAAAAAAAATGTTTTAATTGAAATGGAATTGAAATGGAATTGAATTGAAATGTAATTGAAATTTAAATGTAATTTAATTTAAATGTTATTGAAATAGAAATGTAATTGAATTGAGTGTCACACCTTGATCTGTTTCACCTGTCTTGAGATTGTCTCCACCCCCTCCAGGTGTCGCTTATTATCCCTGGTGTGTGTTTCCTGTTACTCTGTGCCAGTTCGTCTCTGTATGCTTTTCAAATCAACCAGCGGTTTTCCCATACTCATGCGGTTTTTGACCCTTACCTGTTTCCGTACCCGCCTTCCTGACTTTTCTGCCTGCCCTGACCTCGAGCCTGCCTGCCACTCTGTACCTCCTGGACTCTAAACTGGTTTTGAAATTTTGCCTGTCCACAATCATTCTCTTGCCTACCCCTTTTGGATTGTTTAATAAATATCAAGACCCAAAACATCTGCCTCCCGTGTCTGCATCTGGGTTTCACCTTGTGCCCTGAGAGAGAGAGATAGAGAGAGAGAGAGAGAGAGAGAGAGAGAGAGAGAGAGAGAGAGAGAGAGAGAGAGAGAGAGAGAAAGAGAGGTGTAGGGAGGAGACAACACCAGGAGCAGCAGACAGTCCATGTCTCAATTGTCTCAAGGCTTAAACATCCTTATTTAGCCTGTCTCCTCCCCTTCATCTACACTGATTGAAGTGGATTTAACAAGTGACATCAATAAGGGATCATAGCTTTCACCTGAATTCACCTGGTCAGTCTGTTATGGAAAGAGCAGGTAATGGTTTGTATACTTAGTGTATGTCCATGACATAGCTAAGTTTGTCGCTGGTTTGGGCTAGTAAATATCCTACACCAAGCTAAAACCTGGGGAGAGAGGGAGGAGAGAATTCACTTTCTGTTTCATCTGCTGCTGGCTGGCTTGCTAATGTTCACTCAAATACGTTTTCCACGTGTCATTTATGAAATGAGATTTTCCTTCCATAAAGATTGGAATTGTGTCAATATGTTGTGAATATTGTCGAAAAATCCTCACAGCCGGAGGAGTGTACCTTGGTGCGCACCAGCTCATCGTGTACAGTAGCCTACAGCCATGTTCCTCCACCATGTACAGTAGCCTACAGCCATGTTCCTCCACCATGTACAGTAGCCTACAGCCATGTTCCTCCACCATGTACAGTAGCCTACAGCCATGTTCCTCCACCATGTACAGTAGCCTACAGCCATGTTCCTCCACCATGTACAGTGGCCTACAGCCATGTTCCTCCACCATGTACAGTAGCCTACAGCCATGTTCCTCCACCGTGTACAGTAGCCTACAGCCATGTTCCTCCACCATGTACAGTGGCCTACAGCCAAGTTCCTCCATCATGTACAGTGGCCTACAGCCATGTTCCTCCACCATGTACAGCAGCCTACAGCCATGTTCCTCCACCATGTACAGTAGCCTACAGCCATGTTCCTCCACCATGAACAGTAGCCTACAGCCGTACGTGTTGTAGAAATTGCCATCTTGTGTTCGGGGCTTTTCGTCAGTCTTTGTGTTTTTTATATGCAGGGAGAATACATTGTACAAATGTAAACTTACAAAGAATTGTTGAAGTTAGAACCCATGTATATTAGTTGATAAACAGTCATGGCTAAAAGGTTTGAGAATGACACAAATATTAATTTTCACAAAGTTTGCTGCTTCAGTGTCTTTAGATATTTTTGTCAGATGTTACTATGGAATACTGAAGTATAACTACAAGCATTTCATAAGTGTCAAAGGCTTTTATTGACAATTACATGAATTTGATGCAAAGAGTCAATATTTGCAGTGTTGGCCCTTCTTTTGAAGACCTCTGCAATCTGCCCTTGCATGCTGTCAATTAACTTCTGGGCCACATCCTGACTGATGGCAGCACATTCTTGCATAATCAATGCTTGGAGTTTGTCAGAATTTGTGGGTTTTTGTTTTTCCACCCGCCTCTTGAGGATTGACCACAAGTTCTCAATGGGATTAAGGTCTGAAAAATTGGGCTGACAAGGCTGGAAATTCTCCAGCCTTGTCCTCGTCAACACTCACACCTGTGTTAATGAGAGAATCACTGACATGATGTCAGCTGGAACTTTTGTGGCAGGGCTGAAATGCAGTGGAAATGCTTTTGAGGGATTGAGTTAATTTGCATGGCAAAGAGGGACTTTGCAATGAATTGCAATTCTTCGGATCACTCTTCATAATCTGGAGTATGTGCAAATTGCCATCATACAAACTGAGGCAGCAGACTTTGTGAAAATGTATATTTGTGTCATTCTCAAAACTTTTGGCCACGACTGTACAGTACAGCAACAACTACATAAATATCTGATAAGGTCCATTATCTGCTACCTGCATTTTAAAACTACAACATTTTCTCCCAGCCTCATCGCAAAGTGTGTAGAATAGCAGGAAATAGATTTAAAACGACAACATTTTCTCTCAGCCTCATGGCAGAATGTGAAGAAAAGCACGAGATGAGCTATAATTATTTTTTAAATGTCTGCCTCATGGGGGAAAAAAGTGTAGAATTGCAGAAAAGTAGCGTTAAAACTGCAACATTTTCTCTTAGCCTCGTGACAAAATGTGTAGAATAACACTGGGGTAGTCCGGCCCTGGGAAAGAATAGGTTTGGACACCTGGTAACCCAAGGTTACTCTTTCTATCAATTAGTGGTTTTGTCTCATGTGCTGTTCTGGGTCTCTGCTGACAGTCAAATGCTTCCTCAGGCATATAGTTGTGGCAGACTGTATCAAACTTAGAGGACAAAAACACTGGATACCTGCTACTCAACAATAACATTCACACCCAGGTGGTTCCTTCCGTTCCTATTTTAGCAACCCATCGAGAGCTTGGAACTATACAGTTCTGTAAGGTTAGAACAATTCTTACAGAATTGACTCTACAGTCCCGACTTTCATTGGTTTGAATGAAGTCAGTTATTTTTTTATATTGAATTCTTTTGAACGTAACAACATGCGTTGGGGTATTTAATGTACTGTATAGGTAGAGAACATTGAACAGAACAAGACTGGGTCAATAACTCCATTTTGTAAACAAATGGCCATAGAACTGTAGCAGTAGTTCCAAACTCTTGACATTCCATTCAAGCACAATCAAAGAAATGAATCATGCATTCACTAAATTGCTAATTTCCCATTAAAACAATATACCAGATGTAAAAAATAATACAAGCCATTAGACATTTTGTGTTGTTGTGAAAAGGAAAAGGGCTCAACTCTTAATGCTCCGACACTCATTAGTGGTGCCTAAAAGAGACTCTGTTTGATTATAAAGGTTTTATAAATGAAAGAGAAACATCACTGCCACAAACAACACAAAAACCACACTGCCACAAACAGGCAGCGATATTTCATATGTTGTGCTTTGATGTACTCAGTATCCCATCCTCCCATGGAAACAGCATGCAGGGAAAGATGAGTAGCAGTGAGAGCATCATGAACCCCTCTGAAGCCAGCAGAGGACAATTACTGAACTTGTTCCTTACATCTTCTGCTGAGGAGAAATAACTAACTGTCCCTCTTCTCTCTCTCCCTTCTCTCTTCTCTCTCCCTTCTCACTTCTCTCTCCCTTCTCTCTTCTCTCTTCTCTCTCTCCCTTCTCTCTCCCTTCTCTCTTCTCTCTCCCTTCTCTCTTCTCTCTCTCCCTTCTCTCTTCTCTCTCCCTTCTCTCTCTCCCTTCTCTCTTCTCTCTCTCCCTTCTCTCTCCCTTCTCTCTTCTCTCTCCCTTCTCTCTTCTCTCTCTCCCTCCTCTCTTCTCTCTCCCTTCTCTCTCTCCCTTCTCTTCTCTCTCTCCCTTCTCTCTTCTCTCTCCCTTCTCTCTTCTCTCTCCCTTCTCTCTTCTCTCTCCCTTCTCTATTCTCTCTCTCCCTTCTCTCTTCCCTCTCCCTTTTCTCTTTGAAGAGAATACTGCATATTCTGCCTGCCTGACTAACTGTCTCCCTGCTTAGAAGAAATTGTCTCATTTGCTTGCCTTCTAATCTAAAAGTATCCTCATTCTCTTTCTCTTTCTCTTCCTCTCTCTCTCTTTCTGAAAACACCCTCACACGTTCCCACCAAATCGCAAAGATAGGAACCCTTCCTATCTTCCAGTGTGAAAGACATTTCCCATCTAGCACAGTGTCAAGTCTCTCTTACCTGTGAAATCTCATACAGCAGCTTGTAGTGTTCCTCCCGTTTCTGTAAAGAGCACAAATTGCAGCCCATTCTAGTTGTCGTGGAGATGACAGGCGGCGGCGGTGCGCGGTGGGTCCCCCAGGGTAGATATGCGGAGGATCACACAGGGGGCTCTGCCTGAAAACCCGGCTCCGTTTTTCATCAGGGTGTCCTTAGAAAGACACTCTTCTCTCACCCTCACACACACAGCGGTACCACAGTACACACACACACTCCGATACACCAATACTAAGCTCCAAGCTCCAGGATCCAGCAAAGTGTGTTGTGTTGGGAGTCCTCTCAGAGTGTGTGTGTGTGTTGTATTGGGAGTCCTCTCAGAGTGTGTGTTGCGTTTGTCAATAGAAGAAGCAATCAGCTCCTCTCTCTCCTCTTTCTCCTCTTTATTTCTCTCTCTCTCTCTCCTCTTTCTCCTGTTTATTTCTCTCTCTCTCTTTCACACACTCTCTCTCATTCCCCCTCGTCTCCCTCTCTCTCTCCTCTCTCTCTCCTCTCTCCCCTCTCTCTCTCGCTCTCTGTCACTATGAGCACACATTCATACACACGCTGGGCTTGTAGAGACACACCCCTCTCTCTGTCAGGCTTGCTGCACATCACCACACCTACTGTGGTTCATGAATAATAATCAAGCTCATTGGCTGTTCTGTTAGGGGGAGGAGTAAGGGGGAGGGGGAGGATTCTCAAAGCTCTGATACAATACTGAGCTGGTACTGTGCTTAATGTGTGTGTGAGTGGGGAGTGGGGGGATCTCTGGGTGTGTGTGTGTCTGCATTTGTGTGTATGTGTGTACGCGTTCACTTGCATATACAGTATAGTACCTCTAAACAAAGCCATGAAAAGCCTCAACCTCCTTTATTGGACATTCAATGTATTTTACACAATTGAACTGTTACAAAACACAATACATTGACATCTAGATTTCAAACACGGATCAATCTAATTCTAATTCAATCCGATAGCCTTTTCAAAGTGAAAAGTGATAGAAGAGAAGTGGCATTTTGTGAAGTGAAATAGATTTCCAGTCGGCCAGTGATTGTAACTAAACAGATCCTCTCAGAGCTAGTAGACAAGGGCACCCTGATTGACACAGGAAGAGACACAGACGGAGGGTAATTGATTGGATCAAATTAGCTTCCACTCCAACTGCCCTCACACTGCAGGAGGGAGGGAGGGAGGGAGGGAGGGAGGGAGGGAGGGAGGGAGGGAGGGAGGGAGGGAGGGAGGGAGGGAGGGAGGGAGGGAGGGAGGGAGGGAGGGAGGGGGGGGAGAGAAAGGGACAGAGACAAAGACAGTGGGGAGAGAGAGAGGGGGAGGTAGAGAGAAAGAGAAAGTGGGGAGAGAGAGGGGGAGGGAGAGTGAAAGTGAGGAGAGAGAGAGAGAGAGAGAGAGAGAGAGAGAGAGAGAGAGAGAGAGAGGAGGGAGTGATAGAGACTAATCCGATGTTCAGTTATACCCCCCAGTCTGGAGAGAGACCAAACATCTGTCTTCACAACATGTTCAGTAAAGGCAGCAGCATCACAGTGACTTTTAAAATGCCCCAGTCCCACCCTTATCCCCCAGAGTGGACGCAGTCAAGGGCATCAGATCACAGGACAGCTCCTATACAGATAACACTGTCCCCATCCGGTGAGGTCACCAACTTACTGACCAACTGTCTCCACTGATCTCTGAAGGTGACTCCTCACTCCTCCCGGGTAACATCACTCTCACTAACTAACGACCTTCAGGGCCAGTTTCCTGGACCCAGATGAAGCCTATCTCTGGCCATAAAGCCAATGTCAATGAAGATGATCCATTGAGCGTGCTTTTTAGTCTGGGACGATAGGCTTCATCTGAGTCCGGGAAACACGCCTCTAGGGTCCACCCCTCCTAGTATGTTCTATCTGAATGGCACTGGATTGGATACACATGGGACAGGACAGATGCCTGGGCGAGAGTAAATCAAATCAATCAAATCAAATAGTATTTGTCACATGCTTCATAAACAACAGGTAGGGCTAACAGTGAAAAGCTTACAGGCCTTCCCAACAATGCAGAGAAGAAAATATAGTAACACGAGGATTAAATCCACAATGAGTAACGATAACTTGGCTATATACACAGGGCACCAGTACTGAGCCAGTACTGAGATGTTGTGCTGCCAGCCAGAGGTTGAAAAAGTATTCTATGGTCATACTGGAGTAAAAGTAAAGATCCCTTAAAAGAAAACGACTCAAGTTAAAGTGAAAGTAAGAGAGTAAGAGACAGGTTAGAGTAGATACAGGTTAGAGACAGGTTAGAGTAGATACAGGTTAGAGACAGGTTAGAGTAGGTACAGGTTAGAGACAGGTTAGAGTAGGTACAGGTTAGAGTAGATACAGGTTAGAGACAGGTTAGAGCAGGTACAGGTTAGAGACAGGTTAGAGTAGGTACAGGTTAGAGTAGGTACAGGTTAGAGACAGGTTAGAGCAGGTACAGGTTAGAGACAGGTTATAGCAGGTACAGGTTAGAGACAGGTTAGAGCAGGTACAGGTTAGAGACAGGTTAGAGTAGGTACAGGTTAGAGCAGGTACAGGTTAGAGACAGGTTAGAGCAGGTACAGGTTAGAGTAGGTACAGGTTAGAGTAGGTACAGATTAGAGTAGATACAGGTTAGAGCAGGTACAGGTTAGAGTAGGTACAGGTTAGAGTAGGTACAGGTTAGAGACAGGTTAGAGTAGATACAGGTTAGAGACAGGTTAGAGCAGGTACAGGTTAGAGCAGGTACAGGTTAGAGTAGGTACAGGTTAGAGTAGATACAGGTTAGAGACAGGTTAGAGTAGATACAGGTTAGAGACAGGTTAGAGTAGGTACAGGTTAGAGTAGGTACAGGTTAGAGCAGGTACAGGTTAGAGTAGGTACAGGTTAGAGACAGGTTAGAGTAGTACAGGTTAGAGACAGGTTAGAGTAGGTACAGGTTAGAGACAGGTTAGAGTAGGTACAGGTTAGAGACAGGTTAGAGACAGGTTAGAGTAGGTACAGGTTAGAGACAGGTTAGAGTAGATACAGGTTAGAGACAGGTTAGAGTAGGTACAGGTTAGAGACAGGTTAGAGTAGATACAGGTTAGAGTAGGTACAGGTTAGAGTAGGTACAGGTTAGAGTAGGTACAGGTTAGAGACAGGTTAGAGCAGGTACAGGTTAGAGTAGGTACAGGTTAGAGACAGGTTAGAGCAGGTACAGGTTAGAGACAGGTTAGAGTAGGTACAGGTTAGAGCAGGTACAGGTTATAGTAGGTACAGGTTAGAGACAGGTTAGAGTAGATACAGGTAGGAGACAGGTAAGAGTAGGTACAGGTTAGAGCAGGTACAGGTTAGAGCAGGTACAGGTTAGAGACAGGTTATAGTAGGTACAGGTTAGAGCAGGTACAGGTTAGAGTAGATACAGGTTAGAGTAGATACAGGTTAGAGACAGGTTAGAGCAGGTACAGGTTAGAGTAGATACAGGTTAGAGTAGGTACAGGTTAGAGTAGGTACAGGTTAGAGACAGGTTAGAGCAGGTACAGGTTAGAGCAGGTACAGGTTAGAGTAGATACAGGTTAGAGTAGATACAGGTTAGAGACAGGTTAGAGCAGGTACAGGTTAGAGTAGGTACAGGTTAGAGACAGGTTAGAGCAGGTACAGGTTAGAGACAGGTTATAGTAGGTACAGGTTAGAGCAGGTACAGGTTAGAGTAGATACAGGTTAGAGTAGATACAGGTTAGAGACAGGTTAGAGCAGGTACAGGTTAGAGTAGATACAGGTTAGAGTAGGTACAGGTTAGAGTAGGTACAGGTTAGAGCAGGTACAGGTTAGAGTAGATACAGGTTAGAGTAGATACAGGTTAGAGCAGGTACAGGTTAGAGCAGGTACAGGTTAGAGACAGGTTATAGTAGGTACAGGTTAGAGCAGGTACAGGTTAGAGTAGATACAGGTTAGAGTAGGTACAGGTTAGAGTAGGTACAGGTTAGAGACAGGTTAGAGCAGGTACAGGTTAGAGTAGATACAGGTTAGAGTAGGTACAGGTTAGAGTAGATACAGGTTAGAGCAGGTACAGGTTAGAGTAGATACAGGTTAGAGACAGGTTAGAGCAGGTACAGGTTAGAGACAGGTTAGAGTAGGTACAGGTTAGAGTAGATACAGGTAAGAGTAGGTACAGGTTAGAGTAGATACAGGTTAGAGTAGATACAGGTTAGAGCAGGTACAGGTTAGAGTAGATACAGGTTAGAGACAGGTTAGAGCAGGTACAGGTTAGAGACAGGTTAGAGTAGGTACAGGTTAGAGCAGGTACAGGTTAGAGCAGGTACAGTTTAGAGTAGATACAGGTTAGAGTAGGTACAGGTTAGAGTAGGTACAGGTTAGAGCAGGTACAGGTTAGAGACAGGTTAGAGCAGGTACAGGTTAGAGTAGATACAGGTTAGAGTAGGTACAGGTTAGAGTAGATACAGGTTAGAGCAGGTACAGGTTAGAGTAGATACAGGTTAGAGACAGGTTAGAGCAGGTACAGGTTAGAGACAGGTTAGAGTAGGTACAGGTTAGAGTAGATACAGGTAAGAGTAGGTACAGGTTAGAGTAGATACAGGTAAGAGTAGGTACAGGTTAGAGACAGGTTAGAGCAGGTACAGGTTAGAGTAGATACAGGTAAGAGTAGGTACAGGTTAGAGTAGGTACAGGTTAGAGTAGATACAGGTAAGAGTAGGTACAGGTTAGAGACAGGTTAGAGCAGGTACATGTTAGAGTAGATACAGGTTATAGTAGGTACAGGTTAGAGACAGGTTAGAGTAGATACAGGTTAGAGACAGGTTAGAGTAGATACAGGTTAGAGCAGGTACAGGTTAGAGTAGATACAGGTTAGAGTAGGTACAGATTAGAGTAGGTACGGGTTAGAGCAGGTACAGGTTAGAGTAGATACAGGTTAGAGACGGGTTAGAGCAGGTACAGGTTAGAGACAGGTTAGAGCAGGTACAGGTTAGAGACAGGTTAGAAACAGGTTAGAGCAGGTACAGGTTAGAGTAGGTACAGGTTAGAGACAGGTTAGAGTAGATACAGGTTAGAGACAGGTTAGAGTAGGTACAGGTTAGAGCAGGTACAGGTTAGAGTAGATACAGGTTAGAGTAGATACAGGTTAGAGTAGATACAGGTTAGAGCAGGTACAGGTTAGAGTAGATACAGGTTAGAGACGGGTTAGAGCAGGTACAGGTTAGAGACAGGTTAGAGCAGGTACAGGTTAGAGACAGGTTAGAGACAGGTTAGAGCAGGTACAGGTTAGAGTAGGTACAGGTTAGAGACAGATTAGAGACAGGTTAGAGTAGGTACAGGTTAGAGACAGGTTAGAGTAGATACAGGTTAGAGACAGGTTAGAGTAGGTACAGGTTAGAGTAGGTACAGGTAAGAGTAGGTACAGGTTAGAGACAGGTTAGAGACAGGTTAGAGTAGGTACAGGTTAGAGACAGGTTAGAGTAGATACAGGTTAGAGACAGGTTAGAGTAGGTACAGGTTAGAGTAGGTACAGGTAAGAGTAGGTACAGGTTAGAGTAGGTACAGGTTAGATACAGGTTAGAGTAGATACAGGTTAGAGACAGGTTAGGTAGGTACAGGTTAGAGACAGGTTAGGTAGGTACAGGTTAGAGACAGGTTAGAGTAGGTACAGGTTAGAGTAGATACAGGTTAGAGTAGGTACAGGTTAGATACAGGTTAGAGTAGATACAGGTTAGAGTAGGTACAGGTTAGATACAGGTTAGAGTAGATACAGGTTAGAGTAGATACAGGTTAGATACAGATTAGAGTAGGTACAGGTTAGAGTAGGTACAGGTTAAAGCAGGAACAGGTGAGTTGGACACAGTCTGCTCAGGTGTGACAGAAAGGTATTTGTGTTTGGAGCTAGAGGTTACAGGTTGAAGGTTAACCAGAAATGACCAAGCTGCAGGGGACATGTGTGTGACTTCAAAGGAAAGCTGACACATTAGAATTACCATAATGTCCTCCATAATGCGGTTCACATGAATGGGTCACTTTGTTGGTGAGAAATGACACTGGAAAGGAAAAACGGAGTTGTCTTAAATTTCAGAACATCACAAGTCTGAGGTGTGTGGTGGAATTGTAGGTTGGCAAAACAGAGGCTCAGTGGTTCAAAGCCCCCGGTAACCTTGACTACAGACATACCGGTGTGAGAGATGGAGAGAGTGCAACTAATCATGAACAATGATCACGCATCCGGCCTGAAGCAAACTGCACACTGCTCTGAAGAATATCAAGTACCACCTCACCTTAAATAAGTTACCAATCAACAGTTGGTAAAGTCTCTCTCTCTTTCTATCAATATTGCCTTGAAGCTGAACACTACAGTATATCACACTTGGCCTCAGCAGAAAAGACTCATCTCTCTGTCATGTGCGTTACTGAAACACCTTGATGATTCACAGCCCAGCCTTTATGAATGAGACGTGTGTGAAGATCTGAGAACGTTTTTCACACAACCACCAGAATGTCATTCATGAGTTGGACTGTCACAGCGGTTTAGAACAACACGATGACATGAGTTGGACTGTCACAGCAGTTCAGAACAACACAATGACATGAGTTGGACTGTCACAGCGGTTCAGAACAACACAATGACATGAGTTGGACTGTCACAGCGGTTCAGAACAACACAATGACATGAGTTGGACTGTCACAGCGGTTCAGAACAACACAATGACATGAGTTGGACTGTCGCAGCGGTTCAGAGCAACACAATGACATGAGTTGGACTGTCACAGCGGTTCATAACAACACAATGGCTTCACTTCACGTCTGCCCTTCAGAAGAGGATGCTGCTTCGTGATCGTTATGATTATGCTTATTATTATGCTGACTTGGCTGTGAGTGGTGTGTGAACAACACACCTTTCACACACCCCTCATTCAGCCACCATGGTTGTCATACCTACGGTAACAGTATCCATGGTTATGGTCTCCAGGGCATGTACGACGATATAGACAGCTGGGCGTCCCAAAGCCAATGGCATTAGAATGGCTGGAGGCTACCGTCTCATTCTCTCTCTCTCTCTCTCACACACACACACACACACACACACACACACACACACACACACACACACACACACACACACACACACACACACACACACACACACACACACACACACACACACACACACACACACACACACACACACCTCTCAATGGCCTTGAATGATACATAATTGAACAGTATTGAATGATTAATGTGAGTAAAACATGATTAGGGTCTATTTCTAGTGCAGAGGTAAGTCAGGGGGCGGAGTAATGACAGTCATCATACCACCTCTCCATTTTCTTATTCTGGTAATGATGTAACAATCCGTAGCCTGGCAATTCATTGTTGTATAATTGCATTGTAAGGCCACATTGTCGAAGCGTCACAATGGTCCTCTATCTGTCTGTCTCTCAATCCTCCGCAGTAGAAAACAAAGCGGTTGAACGAGGTAAAAAAAAATGTCAGGGTGACTTTTTACTGATGTAATTATCACATGATGAGCAGAGTGATGTGTGGAACAAAAGACAGGGAGAATGGAACCACAGGAGACAGAAGACTCAAATGAGATCCATTCAACTGTGGACATGTTGTCTGTTCTGCCCCGTAATGAGCGGACTGCAGCGTGTGAGTTAAGCTCATTCATTATGGGAGCTGTTATGGAAGAGGGGAGCGTTGGTTTATCTGCCTCCACACTCGGTTAAACCTTTTGAGCGGTGGAGCGAGGCACACACACACACACACACACGCACTCACACACACACACACTCACACTCACACGCACACACACACTCACACGCACACACACACACACACACACACACACACCAGCAGTTCACAATGCAAACCTCCGGTGGTGACTAGCTGGCTGACGACATTCTGGAACGCAACACAGCTGCCCCGCCACGGGCAGTAGAGTGGCTTTAGTCTACAGCCTGAGGCTGAAAGAGCCAGACCAGCCTCATCACAGGTCCAGAAGTCAACCTAATAGGTGTCACACTGACCACAGATCTGACACGTGGTGTTTGAAGCTTAACTATCATAACAACTAACTGTTTACTACCAGACACTAACACGAGGAAGCCCAACGTTACATTCTGGTCATATTATTTGAGGCAAGAATGATTAAATCATCATTTACAGTATTGAATAACGTTGGCCCTTCATTTCTACATAGTCTGACACTAGACTCTGTAAACGAACTCTGGACCAGTTTAACCAAACCGCCACGGTCAGAGAGACAGGAGCTCATCTGCCGTGCAGCTGAGTCTCACGTTTCACCCAGACCATGTGTGTGTGTTACAGATGATGTGTTTGTGTAGTGTGTGTCCCAAGACTGTCTGCGTCGTGGCCCGAGGGGGTGTGTGCACACACACACACACACACAGCTGGCCCCTGTCCTGTCCCTGATGTGTTAACCCAGTACTACTGCTCTAATAAAACTGATTAGAGGGCAATCCCCTGCTGCTGCTGGACCTCCTTGACCCTGCTGCTCCTGGACCCTGCTGCTCCTGGACCCCGCTGCTCCTGAACCCCGTTGCTCCTGAACCCTGCTGCTCCTGGACCCCGCTGCTCCTGAACCCTGCTGCTCCTGGACCCTGCTGCTGCTGGACCCCGCTGCTCCTGGACCCCGCTGCTCCTGGACCCTGCTGCTCCTGAACCCTGCTGCTCCTGGACCCTGCTGCTGCTGGACCCCGTTGCTCCTGGACCCCGCTGCTCCTGGACCCCGCTGCTCCTGGACCCTGCTGCTCCTGAACCCTGCTGCTCCTGAACCCTGCTGCTCCTGGACCCTGCTGCTCCTGGACCCTGCTGCTCCTGAACCCTGCTGCTCCTGGACCCTGCTGCTCCTGGACCCTGCTGCTCCTGGACCCTGCTGCTCCTGAACCCTGCTGCTCCTGGACCCTGCTGCTCCTGGACCCTGCTGCTGCTGCTGGGGAAATGGCACAAGTAGTCCTCTTCAACATTCAGCAGCAACTGTGCCAGGACAGTCATTACATAGGCAGGGGTAAGTTCCTCTGATGGTTACCAATCTGTACCACAGCAGGGGGTTGCTGCCTCTCTTTACACCTCTCACGGTTATTCTGTCTGCTTGACCTGCTCTTTCTGTAGTTGGATCATTCTCTTTCTGTAGTTGGATCATTCTCTTTCTGTAGTTGGATCATTCTCTTTCTGTAGTTGGATCATTCTCTTTCTGTAGTTGGATCATTCTCTTTCTGTAGTTGGATCATTCTCTTTCTGTAGTTGGATCATTCTCTTTCTCTCTCTCTCCCTGTCTCTCTCCCTGTCTCTCTCCCTCCCTCCCTCTCTCCCTCCCTCCCTCTCTCCCTCCCTCCCTCTCTCCCTCCCTCCCTCCCTCTCTCCCTCCCTCCCTCCCTCTCTCCCTCCCTCCCTCCCTCCCTCCCTCCCTCCCTCCCTCCCTCCCTCCCTCCCTCCCTCCCTCCCTCCCTCCCTCCCTCCATCCCTCCATATATCCCTCCCTTCTCCACTCCTGTGAGTCTAGCAGGTGTTCAGTTGCTCTCTGTGAACTGTTCATGTTCTGCTGTTGCAGCTTTTTCAGTTCTGTAACATTGACGCTGACCTCGCTCCTATTGTCTAATATGGATTGTGTGTGTGTGCATGCGTGAGTGTGTGCGCTTGAGTGTGTCCGTGTATGTGCATATGTATGAATGCATGTGTGTGAGCACTGTCAGTGCTGTGCAGAGGAAGGTAACACCAGGCCAGCTGTCTCTAACAGGATTATAAAGTCCTATAGCAGATATCCAGGCCAGCTGTTGGTCCATTATGCAGGTGTATAACAGGTCCTATATCAGCTGTTGGTCCATTATGCAGGTGTATAACAGGATTATAAGGTCCTATATCAGCTATCGGTCCATTATGCAGGTCTCTAACAGGTCCTATATCAGCTATCGGTCCATTATGCAGGTGTCTAACAGGTCCTGTATCAGCTATCGGTCCATTATGCAGGTGTATAACAGGTCCTGTATCAGCTATCGGTCCATTATGCAGGTGTCTAACAGATCCTACAGCAGCTATCGGTCCATTATGCAGGTCTCTAACAGGTCCTATATCAGCTATCGGTCCATTATGCAGGTGTCTAACAGGTCCTATATCAGTTGTTGGTCCATTATGCAGGTGTCCAACAGGTCCTATATCAGCTATCGGTCCATTATGCAGGTGTCTAACAGGTCCTATATCAGCTATCGGTCCATTATGCAGGTATCTAACAGGTCCTATATCAGCTATCAGTCCATTATGCAGGTGTCTAACAGGTCCTATATCAGCTATCGGTCCATTATGCAGGTCTCTAACAGGTCCTATAGCAGCTATAGGTCCATTATGCAGGTGTCTAACAGGTGTATAACAGGTCCTATATCAGCTGTTGGTCCAATATGCAGGTGTCTAACAGGTCCTATAGCTGCTATCGGTCCATTATGGGGTGGCAGGGTAGCCTAGTGGTTAGAGAGTTGGACTAGGAACCGGAAGGTTGCAAGTTCAAACCCCCGAGCTGACAAGGTACTAATCTGTCGTTCTGCCCCTGAACAGGCAGTTAACCCACTGTTCCTAGGCCGTCATTGAAAATAAGAATTTGTTCTTAACTGACTTGCCTGGTTAAATAAAGGTCAAATTTAAAAAAAAAATGATGCAGTTATCTAACAGGATTATCAAGTCCTATAGCAGATATCCAGGCCAGCTGTTGGTCCGTTATGCAGGTGTGTAACGTCCTATAGCTGCTATCGGTCCATTATGCAGGTGTATAACAGGATTATAAAGTCCTATAGCAGATATCCAGGCCAGCTGTTGGTCTGTTATGCAGGTGTGTAACATCCTATAGCTGCTATCGGTCCGTTATGCAGGTGTGTAACGTCCTATAGCTGCTATCGGTCCGTTATGCAGGTGTATAACAGGATTATAAAGTCCTATAGCAGATATCCAGGCCAGCTGTTGGTCCGTTATGCAGGTGTGTAACATCCTATAGCTGCTATCGGTCCGTTATGCAGGTGTGTAACGTCCTATAGCTGCTATCGGTCCGTTATGCAGGTGTGTAACATCCTATAGCTGCTATCGGTCCGTTATGCAGGTGTGTAACATCCTATAGCTGCTATCGGTCCGTTATGCAGGTGTGTAACATCCTATAGCTGCTATCGGTCCGTTATGCAGGTGTGTAACGTCCTATAGCTGCTATCGGTCCGTTATGCAGGTGTGTAACATCCTATAGCTGCTATCGGTCCGTTATGCAGGTGTGTAACATCCTATAGCTGCTATCGGTCCATTATGCAGGTGTATAACAGGATTATAAAGTCCTATAGAAGCCTCTAGTAGACCGACAGATCAAATTTAGAGACACAAGGACACATTAGAGCCTCTACCTGAGGTATGTTCAGATGGATTCATTAGAGCTCTACCTGAGGTATGTTCAGATGGATTCATTAGAGCCTCTACCTGAGGTATGTTCAGATGGATTCATTAGAGCCTCTACCTGAGGTATGTTCAGATGGATTCATTAGAGCCTCTACCTGAGGTATGTTCAGATGGATTCATTAGAGCCTCTACCTGAGGTATGTTCAGATGGATTCATTAGAGCCTCTACCTGAGGTATGTTCAGATGGATTCATTAGAGCCTCTACCTGAGGTATGTTCAGATGGATTCATTAGAGCCTCTACCTGAGGTATGTTCAGATGGATTCATTAGAGCCTCTACCTGAGGTATGTTCAGATGGATTCATTAGAGCCTCTACCTGAGGTATGTTCAGATGGATTCATTAGAGCCTCTACCTGAGGTATGTTCAGATGGATTCATTAGAGCCTCTACCTGAGGTATGTTCAGATGGATTCATTAGAGCCTCTACTTGAGGTATGTTCCGATGGATTCATTAGAGCCTCTACCTGAGGTATGTTCAGATGGATTCATTAGAGCCTCTACCTGAGGTATGTTCAGATGGATTCATTAGAGCCTCTACCTGAGGTATGTTCCGATGGATTCATTAGAGCCTCTACCTGAGGTATGTTCAGATGGATTCATTAGAGCCTCTACCTGAGGTATGTTCAGATGGATTCATTAGAGCCTCTACCTGAGGTATGTTCAGATGGATTCATTAGAGCCTCTACCTGAGGTATGTTCTGATGGATTCATTAGAGCCTCTACCTGAGGTATGTTCAGATGGATTCATTAGAGCCTCTACCTGAGGTATGTTCAGATGGATTCATTAGAGCCTCTACCTGAGGTATGTTCAGATGGATTCATTAGAGCCTCTACCTGAGGTATGTTCAGATGGATTCATTAGAGCCTCTACCTGAGGTATGTTCAGATGGATTCATTAGAGCCTCTACCTGAGGTATGTTCCGATGGATTCATTAGAGCCTCTACCTGAGGTATGTTCAGATGGATTCATTAGAGCCTCTACCTGAGGTATGTTCAGATGGATTCATTAGAGCCTCTACCTGAGGTATGTTCCGATGGATTCATTAGAGCCTCTACCTGAGGTATGTTCCGATGGATTCATTAGAGCCTCTACCTGAGGTATGTTCTGATGGATTCATTAGAGCCTCTACCTGAGGTATGTTCAGATGGATTCATTAGAGCCTCTACCTGAGGTATGTTCAGATGGATTCATTAGAGCCTCTACCTGAGGTATGTTCAGATGGATTCATTAGAGCCTCTACCTGAGGTATGTTCTGATGGATTCATTAGAGCCTCTACCTGAGGTATGTTCCGATGGATTCATTAGAGCCTCTACCTGAGGTATGTTCAGATGGATTCATTAGAGCCTCTACCTGAGGTATGTTCCGATGGATTCATTAGAGCCTCTACCTGAGGTATGTTCCGATGGATTCATTAGAGCCTCTACCTGAGGTATGTTCAGATGGATTCATTAGAGCCTCTACCTGAGGTATGTTCAGATGGATTCATTAGAGCCTCTACCTGAGGTATGTTCAGATGGATTCATTAGAGCCTCTACCTGAGGTATGTTCCGATGGATTCATTAGAGCCTCTACCTGAGGTATGTTCAGATGGATTCATTAGAGCCTCTACCTGAGGTATGTTCCGATGGATTCATTAGAGCCTCTACCTGAGGTATGTTCTGATGGATTCATTAGAGCCTCTACCTGAGGTATGTTCCGATGGATTCATTAGAGCCTCTACCTGAGGTATGTTCAGATGGATTCATTAGAGCCTCTACCTGAGGTATGTTCCGATGGATTCATTAGAGCCTCTACCTGAGGTATGTTCCGATGGATTCATTAGAGCCTCTACCTGAGGTATGTTCAGATGGATTCATTAGAGCCTCTACCTGAGGTATGTTCAGATGGATTCATTAGAGCCTCTACCTGAGGTATGTTCAGATGCATTCATTAGAGCCTCTACCTGAGGTATGTTCCGATGGATTCATTAGAGCCTCTACCTGAGGTATGTTCCGATGGATTCATTAGAGCCTCTACCTGAGGTATGTTCAGATGGATTCATTAGAGCCTCTACCTGAGGTATGTTCCGATGGATTCATTAGAGCCTCTACCTGAGGTATGTTCAGATGGATTCATTAGAGCCTCTACCTGAGGTATGTTCAGATGGATTCATTAGAGCCTCTACCTGAGGTATGTTCAGATGGATTCATTAGAGCCTCTACCTGAGGTATGTTCAGATGGATTCATTAGAGCCTCTACCTGAGGTATGTTCCGATGGATTCATTAGAGCCTCTACCTGAGGTATGTTCAGATGGATTCATTAGAGCCTCTACCTGAGGTATGTTCAGATGGATTCATTAGAGCCTCTACCTGAGGTATGTTCAGATGGATTCATTAGAGCCTCTACCTGAGGTATGTTCAGATGGATTCATTAGAGCCTCTACCTGAGGTATGTTCAGATGGATTCATTAGAGGCTCTACCTGAGGTATGTTCAGATGGATTCATTAGAGCCTCTACCTGAGGTATGTTCAGATGGATTCATTAGAGCCTCTACCTGAGGTATGTTCAGATGGATTCATTAGAGGCTCTACCTGAGGTATGTTCAGATGGATTCATTAGAGCCTCTACCTGAGGTATGTTCAGATGGATTCATTAGAGCCTCTACCTGAGGTATGTTCAGATGGATTCATTAGAGCCTCTACCTGAGGTATGTTCAGATGGATTCATTAGAGCCTCTACCTGAGGTATGTTCAGATGGATTCATTAGAGCCTCTACCTGAGGTATGTTCAGATGGATTCATTAGAGCCTCTACCTGAGGTATGTTCAGATGGATTCATTAGAGCCTCTACCTGAGGTATGTTCAGATGGATTCATTAGAGCCTCTACCTGAGGTATGTTCAGATGGATTCATTAGAGCCTCTACCTGAGGTATGTTCAGATGGATTCATTAGAGCCTCTACCTGAGGTATGTTCCGATGGATTCATTAGAGCCTCTACCTGAGGTATGTTCAGATGGATTCATTAGAGCCTCTACCTGAGGTATGTTCAGATGGATTCATTAGAGCCTCTACCTGAGGTATGTTCAGATGGATTCATTAGAGCCTCTACCTGAGGTATGTTCAGATGGATTCATTAGAGCCTCTACCTGAGGTATGTTCAGATGGATTCATTAGAGCCTCTACCTGAGGTATGTTCAGATGGATTCATTAGAGCCTCTACCTGAGGTATGTTCAGATGGATTCATTAGAGCCTCTACCTGAGGTATGTTCAGATGGATTCATTAGAGCCTCTACCTGAGGTATGTTCAGATGGATTCATTAGAGCCTCTACCTGAGGTATGTTCCGATGGATTCATTAGAGCCTCTACCTGAGGTATGTTCCTATGGATTCATTAGAGCCTCTACCTGAGGTATGTTCAGATGGATTCATTAGAGCCTCTACCTGAGGTATGTTCAGATGGATTCATTAGAGCCTCTACCTGAGGTATGTTCCGATGGATTCATTAGAGCCTCTACCTGAGGTATGTTCCGATGGATTCATTAGAGCCTCTACCTGAGGTATGTTCAGATGGATTCATTAGAGCCTCTACCTGAGGTATGTTCCGATGGATTCATTAGAGCCTCTACCTGAGGTATGTTCTGATGGATTCATTAGAGCCTCTACCTGAGGTATGTTCAGATGGATTCATTAGAGCCTCTACCTGAGGTATGTTCCGATGGATTCATTAGAGCCTCTACCTGAGGTATGTTCAGATGGATTCATTAGAGCCTCTACCTGAGGTATGTTCAGATGGATTCATTAGAGCCTCTACCTGAGGTATGTTCTGATGGATTCATTAGAGCCTCTACCTGAGGTATGTTCAGATGGATTCATTAGAGCCTCTACCTGAGGTATGTTCCGATGGATTCATTAGAGCCTCTACCTGAGGTATGTTCCGATGGATTCGGACTAAGAGATATTACATGTTTTATTTATTTAACTAGGCAAATCAGTTAAGAACACATTTTATTTACAATGGCCTACTCCGGCCAAACCCAGACGTTTCTGGGCCAATTGTGTGCCGCCCTATGAGACTCCCAATCACGGTCGGATGTGATACAGCCTGGATTCGAACCAGGTACTATAGTGACACCACTTGCACTGAGATGTAGTGCCTTAGACCGCTGCACCACTCAGGAGCCCGTAGATGGATACGGAGTAAGAGATACTGGAACCTCCACCTTATAGATGGATACAGAGTAAGAGATACTGGAACCTCCACCTTATAGATGGATACAGAGTAAGAGATACTGGAACCTCCACCTTATAGATGGATACGGAGTAAGAGATACTGGACCCTCCACCTTATAGATGGATACGGAGTAAGAGATACTGGAACCTCCACCTTATAGATGGATACGGAGTAAGAGATACTGGAACCTCCACCTTATAGATGGATACGGCGTAAGAGATACTGGACCCTCCACCTTATAGATGGATACAGAGTAAGAGATACTGGACCCTCCACCTTATAGATGGATACGGAGTAAGAGATACTGGAACCTCCACCATATGGATGGATAGATGGATACGGGGGAAGAGATGAATGGATCTCTCTTCATTCTCCTTCTGTCTCCTTCTGTCTCCTTCCGGTTCCGTTCCTGCTCCTTCTGTCTCTCCCTGGCTTCCTTCTGTCTCCTTCTGTCTCCTTCTGTCTCTTTCTGTCTCCTTCTGTCTCCTTCTGTCTCCTTCTGTCTCCTTCTGTCTCTTTCTGTCTCCTTCTGTCTCCTTCTGTCTCTCCCTGACTTCCTTCTTTTACTTTTGTCTTTCACGTCCGGCCTTAACCTTACGGATGGACACAGAGCAGCACCTCTCCTTCTGTCCTCCTCTCCTTCAGTTTCTTTCTGTTTGTCATTGCTTTGTGTTTTCACTAGTGTCTGTACTTCAACCCAGCCCTGTCTGTTAGCCTCACTAACACCTTCTGTCCCTTTCTTCCTGTTTATCCCTGGTTTACACTTTTCACTTTGTTTTCTGCTTCACTTACTCCGGCCTTGGTTAAGCACAGCCACAGCCTTGGTTAAGCACAGCCACAGCCTTGGTTAAGCACAGCCACAGCCTTGGTTAAGCACAGCCACAGCCGATTCACGTTTATCTCCCCACATCTGTTCTTAGTTATTTAAGCAGCGCGGCCTTAATTGATCTCTATCAGTGTGTCGGCTGGGTTGAAAGGCCTCCTGTGGTGGATTAATGTGTCCTAATCTGGCCCCCCACACACTGTGGAAGCCGGTGCTAGAGGGG
>NW_022262686.1:107500-142500 GCF_002021735.2 Oncorhynchus kisutch | reverse complement strand
GAGGTGTTGGCTTTGGGGGTGACCAGGGAAATATACCTGCTGGAGCGCGTGCTACGGGTGGGTGTTGTTATGGTGACCAGTGAGCTGAGATAAGGCGGAGCTTAACATAGCAAAGACTTATAGATGACCTGGAGCCAGGGGTTTGGCGACGAATATGTAGTGAGGACCAGCCAATGAGAGCGTACAGGTCGCAGTGGTGGGTAGTATACGGGGCGTTGGTGACAAAACGGATGGCACTGTGATAGGCCGGGTATGGTTCGGGTATTGCCGGGTATGGTTCACATCCAATTTGCTGAGTAGAGTGTTGGAGGCTATTTTGTAAATTACATCGCCGAAGTCGAGGATCGGTAGGATAGTCGGTTTTAAAAGGGTATGTTCGGCAGCATGAGTGAAGGTGGCTTTGTTGCGATATAAGAAGCCAATTGTAGATTTAACTTTGGATTAGAGATGCTTAACGTGAGTCTGGAAGGAAAGTTTACAGTCTAGCCAGACACCTAGATATTTATATGAACCTCTTGGTTCATGTCATTTCTATCATCCTGCTACACCACCATGTCTGTATCAATTATCAGTTCGACTATTCTCTCATCATTGATTTGATTACTTATTTAGTAAATGTTTGTTAATCACTATAAATCACTATAATAAATAAAATAGTTTTTTCTTGTGAAATAGGAGGTTGTGAGTTCAAACCCCAGGTGAGGACACGTTGAATACTAATTACTGCATAAGTAAACATGCATGTAATCATGGTTGTTAAATATGTAAGTTGAAAATGTTGTATGTTAAAAGCACTGTGTGTAACTAGTCTGTCACGCCCTGATCTTAGAGAGCTTTTTATGTCTCTATTGTGGTTTGGTCAGGGTGTGATTTGGGCATTCTATGTTCTTTTTTCTATGTTTTTGTATTTCTTTGTTTTGGCCAGGTATGGTTCTCAATCAGGGACAGCTGACTATCGTTGTCTCTGTTTGGGAACCATACTTAGGTAGCTTTTTCCCACATGGTTTTTGTGGGTAGTTGTTTTCTGTTTAGTGTTTTGCACCTGACAGGACTGTTTCAGTTTAGTTTATTCACTTTGTTATTTTTGTTTAGTGGTCAGTTCAAATAAAAAGTCATGAACACTTTACCACGCTGCGCTTTGGTCCGATTCCTCTTCTTCAGACTCCCGTTACTTAGTCCCACATTCACTGTCTTTTGTTGTCAAAATGACAAAATAATATATTATAACATATTAGACAAATTAAGCAAACATCATTTAAAGTTTTTCCCTATGTTTTCTTATGTTGAGCTAAGTTCAGGCCACCAAAAAAAGGCTTTCGAACCAGTTACTTAATAATATTTAGCTGAAATAAGATTTTTTTTGTACAGTGTATTTGTGTATTTGTAAATATTGTATTGTTGAACATTTCTTGTACAATGCTTGTTTTACTTGTGGTAAAATCATTAAGTAGAAAGAAAAATATCTATTACATTTAAAAAGTCCCCACTGTAAAATATAGCTTCTGTATCTACTAATGTGGCTGCAAATCTTGGCTGCTCTGTTCAGTTTCAACCAATAGGGCACTTTGTATAGATTGACCTTGTAAATACGTTAATCAATCTGAACGGGGTTCTGAGAACAAACGTAAGGTTGTGACATCAGATGTAGCTTGACCTTTAACCCTGGAGCCAGGGGGCAAGAGGGGTCGGGTGACCCTGCTCTTTACTATGCTAATGAAATGGAAGGTACCTGCTCACTTACAGAACTCTACACACACACACACACACACACACACACACACACACACACACACACACACACACACACACACACACACACACACACACACACACACACACACACACACCTCACTGTTATTCACTAAGCCCTACACACTGTGGTCCATTCAATTACAACACAACACATCCTCTCAGTGGAATTCCTTTGTGAGTATTTTCTTTGCCTCAACAAAATGAGCCTAAAGGACTTTGGTTCACCGGTGAGCGAGCAAAGAAAGACCAGAAGGTTTTGAAGAGGTAGCAGGAATGTTATTTTAAAGACCTTCAAGAGCAACTCTACCCCTTGTCATCCTCATGTTCATTATCTCCAGCACCATACCGGTGTCCATGTGACAACGACGTGTTTCTATGATCCGTGGTTAAAAAGAAAAGAAGGTGCTAGTTGCCATGGTGCCATAGTAGCAGCCTAAGCAGAGAGCTCCTGTAAGTGTAAATATGTACACATTGAGTCGTTTATAAGTGTTTTTAATTGCTTTTTAATCACCTGTTTTGTTTTTGATAATGTTGAGCTCTTATTGCATATGGTGGTTTTGACCCACAGATTTTCAGATTGACTAGCAGGTCTGTTTTTAGCTAGCTAGCTAGCTGGCTAATGTTTTTGTTTACATGATGCATCGAGACACTGTTCCAGCTTTTTGTTTCACCTGGTTGCTGGTTCCTGATCTTCTGGACACATCATTTGAGGAGTCACCTGAAGCTTGAGAGGAATGGGAGATGCAGTAGTGGAATGCAGTGCTGAGGCAGAGGGCTCGTAGTGAGGACGACTTGGTACTACTTTGAACTGTGTGTGGTGAGCTTTCTGGTGCCCAGAGCTGCTGAGGCATCACCCAAGTGGGTGCCACACATTGTGAAGGAGGAGAAGTCCCGTGGCTACACGATTCAAATCAAATCAAATGTTATTGGTCACATACACATGGTTAGCAGATGTTAATGTGAGTGTAGCTAAATGCTTATGCTTCTAGTTCCGACAGTGCAGTATTATCTAACAAGTAATCTAACAAATTCACAATGACTACCTTATATACACAAATGTAAAGGGATGAATGAGAAAATGTACATACGGTATGAATATATGGATGAGCGATGTCCATGCGGCATAGGCAAGATGCAGTAGACGGTATAGAAAACAATATATACAGTTGAAGCTTACATACATCTTAGCCAAGTACATTTAAACTCAGTTTTTCACAATTCCTGACATTTAATCCCAGTAAAAATTCCCTGCCTTAGGTCAGTTAGGATCACCACTTTATTTTAAGATTGTGAAATGTCAGAATAATAGTAGAGAATTATTTATTTCAGCTTTGATTTATTTCATCACATTCCCAGTGGGCCAGAAGTTTACCTACACTCAATTAGTATTTGTTAGCATTGCCTTTAAATTGTTTAACTTGGGTCCATCGTTTCGGGTAGCTTTCCACAAGTTTCCCACAATAAGTTGGGTGAATTTTGGCCCATTCCTCCTGACAGAGCTGGTGTAACTGAGTCAGGTTTGTAGGCCTCCTTGCTCGTCCACGCTTTTTCAGTTCTGCCCACAAATTGTCTGTAGGATTGAGGTCAGGGTTTGTGGTGGCCACTCCAATACCTTGACTTTGTTGTACTTAAGCATTTTGCTATAACTTTGGAAGTATTCTTGGGGTCATTGTCCATTTGGAAGACCCATTTGCGACCAAGCTTTAACTCCCTGACTGATGTCTTGACAATATATCCACAAAATTAGCTTCAATGTATCCACAAAATTTTCCTCCTTCATGATGCCATCTATTTTGTGAAGTGCACCAGTCCCTCCTGCAGCAAAGCACCCACACAACATAATGCTGCCACCCCCGTGCTTCACGGTTGGGATGGTGTTCTTCGGTTTGCAAGCCTCCCCCTTTTTCCTCCAAACATAACAATGGTCATTATGGTTAAACAGTTCTATTTTTCTCTTATCAGACCAGAGGACATTTCTCCAAAAAAGTACAATCTTTGTCCCCATGTGCAGTTGCAAACCGTAGTCTGGCTTTTTTATGGCGGTTTTGGAGCAGTGGCTTCTTCCTTGCTGAGTGGCCTTTCAGGTTATGTCGATATAGGACTCGTTTTTTAATGTGGATATAGATACTTTTGTACCTGTTTCCTCCAGCATCTTCACAAGGTGCTTTGCTGTTGTTCTGGGATTGATTTGCACTTTTCGCAACAAAGTACGTTCATCTCTAGGAGACAGAACGCGTCTCCTTCCTGAGCGGTATGATGGCTGCGTGGTCCCATGTTGTTTATACTTGCGTACTATTGTTTGTACAGATGAACATGGTACCTTCAGCCATTTGGAAATTGCTCCCAAGGATGAACCAGACTTGTGGAGGTCTGCAATTTTTTTCTGAGGTCTTGGCTGATTTCTTTTGATTTTCCCATGATGTCAAGTAAAGAGGCATAAAGTTTGAAGGTAGGCCTTGAAATACATCCACAGTTACAACTCCAATTGACTTAAATGATGCCATCATTTTCTGGAATTTTCCAAACTGCTTAAAAGCACAGTCAACTTAGTGTATGTAAACTTCTGACCCACTGGAATTGTGATACAGTGAATTATAAGTGAAATAATCTGTCTGTAAACAATTGCTGGAAAAATGACTTGTGTCATGCACGAAGTAGATGTCCTAACCGACTTGCCAAAACTATAGTTTGTTAACAAGAAATTTGTGGAGTGGTTGAAATGTAAATGTAATGTTATGTAAACCTTATTAAAGTGGCGTTATTTAAAGTGACTAGTGATACCTTTATTAAATCCATTTATTGAAGTGGCTAGAGATTTGAGTCAGTATGTTGGCAGCAGCCACTCTAAGTTAGTGATGGCTGTTTAACAGTCTGATGGCCTTGAGATAGAAGCTGTTTTTCAGTCTCTTGGTCCCTGCTTTGATGCACCTGTACTGACCTCTGCTCTCCCTCTGCTGTTTCCTGAAGTCCACGATCATCCCCTTTGTTTTGTTGACATTGAGTGAGAGGTTATTTTCCTGACACCACACTCAGAGGGCCCTCAACTCCTCCCTGTAGGCTGTCTCGTCGCTGTTGGTAATCAAGCCTACCACTGTAGTGTCGTCTGCAAACTTGATGATTGAGTTGGAGGCGTGCATGGCCACAGTCATGGGTGAACAGGGAGTAAAGGAGAGGGCTGAGAATGCAACCTTATGGGGCCCCAGTGTTGAGGATCAGCGGGGGGAGATGTTGTTTCCTACCTTCACCACCTGGGGGCAGCCCGTAAAAAGGTCCAGGACCCAGTTGCACCGGGCGGGGTCGAGACCCAGTTTGGAGGGTACTATGGTGTTAAACGCTGAGCTGTAGTCAATAAACAGCATTCTTACATAGGTATTCCTCTTGTCCAGGTGGGCTCAGGCTGGTTCCAAGAGTAGCCCTCTGCAAGATCGTCACCAGACTCTTCATCAATAATCTCCCTGACCACCTTCCTCTGATCAAGCCATGAACTGTCCCTCTCCATCTTTGGAGGATGCATGCACTCAAAGACTTGGCCACTAATGGTTAACCTAGCTAGCTACAGCTAGGCTACTCATGATGATGTATTGGTTAACCTAGCTAGCTACAGCTAGGCTACTCATGATGATGTATTGGTTAACCTAGCTAGCTACAGCTAGGCTACTCATGATGATGTATTGGTTAACCTAGCTAGCTACAGCTAGGCTACTCATGATGATGTATTGGTTAACCTAGCTAGCTACAGCTAGGCTACTCATGATGATGTATTGGTTAACCTAGCTAGCTACAGCTAGGCTACTCATGATGATGTATTGGTTAACCTAGCTAGATACAGCTAGGCTACTCATGATGATGTATTGGTTAACCTAGCTAGATACAGCTAGGCTACTCATGATGATGTATTGGTTAACCTAGCTAGCTACAGCCAGGCTACTGATGATGATTTATTGGTTGAGCTAGCTAGCTAGCTACAGCTAGGCTTGTCATGATGATGTATTGGTTAACCTAGCTAGCTACAGCTAGGCTTGTCATGATGATGTATTGGTTAACCTAGCTAGCTACAGCTAGGCTACTCATGATGATGTATTGGTTAACCTAGCTAGCTACAGCTAGGCTACTCATGATGATGTATTGGTTAACCTAGCTAGATACAGCTAGGCTACTCATGATGATGTATTGGTTAACCTAGCTAGATACAGCTAGGCTACTCATGATGATGTATTGGTTAACCTAGCTAGCTACAGCCAGGCTACTGATGATGATTTATTGGTTGAGCTAGCTAGCTAGCTACAGCTAGGCTTGTCATGATGATGTATTGGTTAACCTAGCTAGCTACAGCTAGGCTTGTCATGATGATGTATTGGTTAACCTAGCTAGCTACAGCTAGGCTACTCATGATGATGTATTGGTTAACCTAGCTAGCTACAGCTAGGCTACTCATGATGATGTATTGGTTAACCTAGCTAGCTACAGCTAGGCTACTCATGATGATGTATTGTTTGAGCTAGCTAGCTACAACTAGGCTACTCATGATGATGTATTGTTTGAGCTAGCTAGCTACAACTAGAGAACTCATGATGATGTATTGGTTAACCTAGCTAGCTACAACTAGGCTACTCATGATGATGTATTGTTTGAGCTAGCTAGCTACAACTAGGCTACTCATGATGATGTATTGGTTAACCTAGCTAGCTACAGCTAGGCTACTCATGATGATGTATTGTTTGAGCTAGCTAGCTACAACTAGGCCACTCATGATGATGTATTGTTTGAGCTAGCTAGCTACAGCTAGGCTACTCATGATGATGTATTGTTTGAGCTAGCTAGCTACAACTAGGCCACTCATGATGATGTATTGTTTGAGCTAGCTAGCTACAACTAGGCCACTCATGATGATGTATTGTTTGAGCTAGCTAGCTACAACTAGGCCACTCATGATGATGTATTGGTTAACCTAGCTAGCTACAGCTAGGCTACTCATGATGATGTATTGTTTGAGCTAGCTAGCTACAACTAGGCCACTCATGATGATATATGGCTTGTTCATTTTTTGCCTTTGAAGCACTTTGAGATTTGTTTATGTTATGAAAAGCACTCTATAGAAGTTTAATACATTAACAATAATGATTATTATTACCATAAAAATGCTTCTCTGTGACATCACAATGTAAGATTAAACATAATAAAAATGGTGATTTTCAAAACCTGCAATGAGTTTCTAGCCAGAGGAGGGTATTTTCTTGTTCCCCACATCTCATAGTGTTTGAAAATCACTGAAAAATCACTCAAATATTTTCACTTTTGATGATGTTTTAATGTTTTAACTTTATAACTTCATATATTTTTTTCTACAAAGTGTAGAAATGCATCGCTGTCACACATGTTGACACTAGTATTGTGCTGGAGATAATGAAAATGAGTTTGAAGAAAGAAATTCTGTTTTATTTGTCCTCCCACAGGATATGGTTTGGAAAACAGTTTATAGTCACACACAAATCACCTGGTTTACTGTTTACTGCTCTCTATGGAACTCTTCAAATTATGATTTAATGTTTTATATTTAACCATCCTGGTCTGTTGAGTTTATGGCCCAAAACCAGCCATGGTTTAATATGCTGCTTTACAGCCAGACTGACTGTAAAATAAGGTGAGTTCAGCCTATAGGTTTTATCTGTACAGGCTGATGTCAACAGAGACACAACAACAGTCCTATATACCATAAACCATAAACGCTGCCTTCACTGGCAGTTAGCCAGGTCGTCAACCTGATGGGACGCAAATATCAATCAAGTCAAAATGTATTGGTCACATACACATATTTAGCAGATGTTATTGTGGGTGTAGCAAAATGCTGGTGTTCCTAGTGCCAATAGTGCAGCAGTATCTAACAGTGCAGTAGTATCTAACAGTGCAGTAGTATCTACCAGTAGTATCTAACAGTGCAGTAGTATCTACCAGTAGTATCTACCAGTAGTATCTAACAGTGCAGTAGTATCTAATAGTGCAGTAGTATCTAACAGTGCAGCAGTATCTAACAGTGCAGTAGTATATAACAGTGCAGTAGTATCTAATAGTGCAGTAGTATCTAACAGTGCAGTAGTATCTAACAGTGCAGTAGTATATAACAGTGCAGTAGTATCTAACAGTAGTATCTAACAGTGCAGCAGTATCTAACAGTAGTATCTAACAGTGCAGCAGTATCTAACAGTGTAGCAGTATCTAACAGTAGTATCTAACAGTAGTATCTAACAGTGCAGCAGTATCTAACAGTAGTATCTAACAGTGTAGTAGTATCTAACAGTGCAGCAGTATCTAACAGTAGTATCTAACAGTGCAGCAGTATCTAACACTGCAGTAGTATCTAACAGTAGTATCTAACAGTGTAGTAGTATATAACAGTGCAGTAGTATCTAACAGTGGTATCTAACAGTGCAGTAGTGTCTAACAGTAGTATCTAACAGTGCAGTAGTATCTAACAGTGCAGTAGTATCTAACAGTAGTATCTAACAGTGCAGTAGTATATAACAGTGCAGTAGTATCTAACAGTAGTATCTAACAGTGCAGTAGTATCTAATAGTGCAGTAGTATCTAACAGTGCAGCAGTATCTAACAGTGCAGTAGTATCTAAAATAATTCACAACAATACACACAAATCTGCCTTCACTGGCAGTTAGCCAGGTCGTCAACCTGATGGGACGCAAATATCAATCAAGTCAAAATGTATTGGTCACATACACATATTTAGCAGATGTTATTGTGGGTGTAGCAAAATGCTGGTGTTCCTAGCGCCAATAGTGCAGCAGTATCTAACAGTGCAGTAGTATCTAACAGTGCAGTAGTATCTAACAGTGCAATAGTATCTACCAGTAGTATCTAACAGTGCAGTAGTATCTACCAGTAGTATCTACCAGTAGTATCTAACAGTGCAGTAGTATCTAATAGTGCAGTAGTATCTAACAGTGCAGCAGTATCTAACAGTGCAGTAGTATATAAAAGTGCAGTAGTATCTAATAGTGCAGTAGTATCTAACAGTGCAGTAGTATCTAACAGTGCAGTAGTATATAACAGTGCAGTAGTATCTAACAGTAGTATCTAACAGTAGTATCTAACAGTGCAGCAGTATCTAACAGTGCAGTAGTATCTAACAGTAGTATCTAACAGTAGTATCTAACAGTGTAGTAGTATCTAACAGTGTAGTAGTATCTAACAGTGCAGCAGTATCTAACAGTAGTATCTAACAGTAGTATCTAACAGTAGTATCTAACAGTGTAGTAGTATCTAACAGTGTAGTAGTATCTAACAGTAGTATCTAACAGTAGTATCTAACAGTGCAGTAGTATCTAACAGTAGTATCTAACAGTGCAGTAGTATCTAACAGTAGTATCTAACAGTAGTATATAACAGTGCAGCAGTATCTAACAGTGCAGTAGTGTCTAACAGTAGTATATAACAGTGCAGTAGTATCTAACAGTGCAGTAGTATCTAACAGTGCAGTAGTATCTAACAGTAGTATCTAACAGTAGTATCTAACAGTAGTATATAACAGTGCAGCAGTATCTAACAGTGCAGTAGTGTCTAACAGTAGTATCTAACAGTGTAGTAGTATCTAACAGTGCAGTAGTATCTAACAGTGCAGTAGTATCTAACAGTAGTATCTAACAGTGCAGTAGTATCTAATAGTGCAGTAGTATCTAACAGTGCAGTAGGATCTAACAGTGCAGCAGTATCTAACAGTGCAGTAGTATCTAACAGTAGTATCTAACAGTGCAGTAGTATCTAACAGTAGTATCTAACAGTGCAGTAGTATCTAACAGTGCAGTAGTATCTAACAGTGCAGTAGTATCTAATAGTGCAGCAGTATCTAACAGTAGTATCTAACAGTAGTATCTAACAGTGCAGTAGTATCTAATAGTGCAGCAGTATCTAACAGTACAGCAGTATCTAACAGTGCAGCAGTATCTAACAGTGCAGTAGTATCTAACAGTGCAGTAGTATATAACAGTGCAGTAGTATCTAACAGTGCAGCAGTATCTAACAGTAGTATCTAACAGTGGTATCTAACAGTGCAGTAGTATCTAACAGTGTAGTAGTATCTAACAGTGCAGTAGTATCTAACAGTAGTATCTAACAGTGCAGTAGTATCTAACAGTGCAGTAGTATCTAACAGTACAGTAGTATCTAACAGTGCAGTAGTATCTAACAGTGGTATCTAACAGTGCAGTAGTATCTACCAGTAGTATCTAACAGTGCAGCAGTATCTAACAGTGCAGTAGTATCTAACAGTGCAGTAGTATCTAATAGTGCAGCAGTATCTAACAGTAGTATCTAACAGTGCAGTAGTATCTAACAGTGCAGTAGTATCTAACAGTGCAGCAGTATCTAACAGTGCAGTAGTATCTAACAGTGCAGCAGTATCTAACAGTGCAGCAGTATCTAACAGTGCAGCAGTATCTAACAGTGCAGCAGTATCTAACAGTGCAGTAGTATCTAACAGTGCAGTAGTATCTAACAGTGCAGTAGTATCTAACAGTGCAGCAGTATCTAACAGTGCAGTAGTATCTAACAGTGCAGTAGTATCTAACAGTGCAGTAGTATCTAACAGTGCAGTAGTATCTAAAATAATTCACAACAATACACACAAATCTAAAAGTAAAATAATGGAATCAAGAAATATATAAATATTAGATTGAGCCATGTCGGAGTGGCATTGACTAAAATACAGTAGAATACAATACGGTATATACTGTACATATGAGATGAGTAAAGCAGTATGTAAACATTATTAATCATGATTAAAGTGACTAGTGTTCCATTATTAAAGTGGCCAGTGATTCCAAGTCTATGTATAGTCAGACGGGGCCACAGTGTCTCCCGACCCCTCCTGTCTCAGCCTCCAGTAATTATGCTGCAATAGTTTATGTGTCGGGGGGCAGTCTGTTATATCTGGAATATTTCTCATGTCTTATCCGGTGTCCTGTGTGAATTTAAGTAGACTCCCTCTAATTCTCTCTCTTTCTCTTTCTAGTCTCTCGGAGGACCTGAGCCCTAGGACCATGCCTCAGGGCTACCTGGCCTGATGACTCCTTGCTATCCCCAGTCCACCTGGTCGTGCTGTTGGTCCAGTTTCAACTGTTCTGCCTGCGGCTATGGAACCCTTACCTTGTCCCGGACCTGCTGTTTTCGACTCTGTCTCTGTCTCTCTCTCTCTCTCTCTCTCTCTCTCTCTCTCTACCGCACCTGCTGTCTCTAACGCTGAATGATCAGCTATGAAAATCCAACTGACATTTACTCCTGAGGTGCTAACCTGTTGCACCCTCTACAACCACTGTGATTATTATTATTTGACCCTGCTGGTCATCTATGAACGTTTGAACATATTGGCCATGTACTGTTATAATCTCCACCCGGCACAGCCAGAAGAGGACTGGCCACCCCTCAGAGTCCTCTAGGTTTCTTCCTGTGTTCCTGCCTCTCTAGGGAGTTTTCCTAGCCACCGTGCTTCTACACCTGCATTGCTTGCTGTTTGGGGTTTTAGGCTGGGTTTCTGTATAGTACTTTGTGACATCAGCTGATGTAAGAAGGGCTTCATAAATACATTTGATTGATTGATTGATATGTATATAGGGCAGCAGCCCTATAAGGTGCAGGGTTGTGTAACCGGGTGGAAGCCGGCTAGTGGCTGGCATGGTGTGATGTGTTTTTAAAAGACCACTAAGTCCTGACTCTCACCAACCATCTATCTGGGGAAGCCTAAATATTGGTTTTCTAGTTAAAAAGAGAACCCCATACTCTACACTAGATGATAGAGTGTTTGGGTGCTACCATCGCACTCTCACTCTCTCCCCTTCTCTGGAGGACTCATCGCCGTTGCCGTGGAAACCAGAAACTGATGACAGAGACCTCCTCTGCACTAGATTCATCTCTGGAATGGCTGCAGTGGCGACAGTGGTGTTACAGCTACTCACAGAGCAGCCATGTGTAGCAGCATAACTCACTGTTCTGCCGGTTACGCAGAAAGACAGAAATGTGTTTATTTAAATAGGTGCTTCTTCACCCACTCAACCAACTGCCAACATGACACAGGACGTGTTTCAGTATCTTCAGATCTAGTGTCACAATCAGGGTTGGAAGGGAAAGAAAGGACAACGGTTGGTTTCAAGCACTTTTAACAATGAGTGGAAAAGGAAAGACAGGTGAGTGGCAGGAAGATTGTTGTGCTAAACAAGAACCCTTGGAAAGATCAGCGCAATTTGGTCTTGGCTATTGCTGCATTGACTTCGACCACTTTTTCCACCTTTGCGGTCAGCTTATTTCCAAACTGATTTGTCCGAAGAGAACATCTTGAATCAACTCCAACTAACACTACAATGCAAGTGATGAAGTGACTCTGAAAAGGAGCCAACAGGTCATAGCTTCTTCATTGTTGCCCCCCTCCCTGGTCCAACACAACCTCTGAGATACAAAGAGAGTCATTCCTCTGATGTTGGCATTGGTGGTGACCCCACTAGGCTATCCATCAGTGTACTCCTTGAGGCCATTTTGGGGTCAAAGTATGTCCCTGTGGGGGTCCCCCGGTCAGAGGGAAAAAAACTTGAACTGAATAACCTAAACATGTTCCCGAGCACCCAGCGTGTGACAGGGTCAGTTAGGGGTTAGCTAATGGTCAGAGTTCACCTCTCAGCCAATGAGAGCATACCGTGAGGCCTCCAGGCGGGACAAGGTTATTGGACAGCAGGGCAATAGATGGATACTCATGGGAGTGTACTCTCGGGGGATGTGTTCTAGCCCAGTGCACACTGGAGATTAACCTGGAGGAGACCCAGAGGAAAGGGGCAGTGGTCACAAATCAGACATGGTTAGAGAACCACGGACAGACTACAGCTCTCCTCAGAACAGCACCTTGCTGAAAGGGAGCCAGAGACACGTTTCAGCTCCTACATCCAACAACGATCGCATCACAGCCCTCTACAGCCTTTGAGAAGTACAAGAAAACACATTTCTCTTCACTGAAAAAGAGAAAAACTACAAACTTGTTGCCCCCAACAATCTCTATTCCTCACTCCTAAACTCACATCAACATCAGCCTCCAGATGTAACCCTGGAGGCGTCCTGAGACAGTAAAGCCCTGGGCTTTGGCTAAAGCCATCAGCCAACAGACAGCAGCCAGGAGAAAGGTTAGTACCTGTTGCTTAGTGCTTCATCGCAGGGTCTGATGCTGGGCTCACCCAGACTCACCGTGCCCACTCTACCCATGATTTAGTGTCTGTCTCTGGGCTGGTGGTTGGAGGTTGGCTAGGGCGCGGGGCGTGGGGGGCTGGAGCTGGGGGACACTGGAGGTTGTAGGAGTACTGAGCATTCTGGCTTAGAGCCAAAGCAGGGAGAAGTTTATAAAACGAATAGCGGTGGGCACTCACTCACATCTCAATGGGAGACGGTCTGGCAGCCGATGCAGTTATCCAGCATCATAGTACTATGTATTAGGAGAGGGTTCTCAATGGCAAACGATACTCATAGCTCTACAGATATCCTGTTCATAAATAAGTCAATTATCTGATATTAGGCCTCAAGGCAATTAGCCCATATACAGTATGCCATTAGAACATCTCTCTTCTTCTCTAATACTAGATACTAGAAGGGATAATATCAACCTAGACCCTCTTGGCAGTAAAAGTCATCTATTTCTCCATTTAACATAAACCTGCAATGAAGCTCATCCACAACTATTACAACATGTTGAAGCATCAAAAACGTGCCTTTAAAGGTTTTGGACTTCCGACTACAGCAAGCCTAACACGGCTTCAGTCTTTTCTACTACTGGCAGTCCCTTAATGACAGCCCATTATGACCAGTTAACAGACCACTCCAGACCTCCGAGCAGGTCTCTGTCCTGATCATCAGTCCCACTCTTCCATCTCTCCTCGCTCTCCTCCATCTTTCCATTGCTCCAAATACCCGTCCGTGTAAAGCCATCAACCATCACTCCATCCCTCTACCACTACCTCGCTCTAACGCAACCACGGCTGTAATGACAGCCATTGTTCTCATTAAATAGAGAGTGAGGGATGGGGGGAGAAAAAGAGAGTGACAGAGAGGGAGAGGGAGAGAGAGAGCGCAAAAGGAAGAACATAAGTGTCAGACATGGAATGTGTGACGCTTCCGGAACATACAAGTGCTCTAACCTCTTATGTAAATAATGATGTCACATCTTTGCTGATCTCTGAATACTGACAGGTGTTCCCACTTTAGCTTCTTCATCTACCATCAACAACACTGGGTATTCACATTCTATATGAGAATGATTTCAATGGGCCAGGCATTCTTTATAAGTAAGATTTGAATGGGCCAGGCATTCTTTATAAGTAAGATTTGAATGGGCCAGGCATTCTTTATAAGTAATATTTTAATGGGCCATTCATTCTTTATAAGTAATATTTTAATGGGCCATTCATTCTTTATAAGTAATATTTTAATGGGCCATTCATTCTTTATAAGTAATATTTTAATGGGCCAGACATTCTTTATAAGTAACATTTTAATGGGCCATTCATTCTTTATAAGTAATATTTTAATGGGCCAGACATTCTTTATAAGTAAGATTTTAATGGGCCATTCATTCTTTATAAGTAAGATTTGAATGGGCCAGGCATGAATGCAAGTGAGCCTTCCATGGTGTCTTTACCATGCATGCTATTACCATATTCTAAGAATGTTATATTCCACACGGAAGCTAATTGCTTTATCTGATCCGTGGACACCAGCTGTGCACTCATATACAATCACAGCAAGGTATGGAAGAATGATCAATTTCACCAGTTATTTAACCTAGCACATTTTACCCCATGTTTCTCTATTAGCTGGAAGTACTCTCACATTTAGAGACATTACTGCACAGAGTGAGTGCATTCTACCTTCACCACAAGTGTCGTGGGGAGGGCTCTGTGGCTAAGGAAACGGCTTCAACCGCCGGCTGTGAGCGCATGTGTACAACTATACATCAGTTTCTATAGACCATGAACAAAACACTCCATGTTTGGTAGATTTCTTATTCATGGTGAATCTTTATGAAAACATGAATGTATCGAAGACATGTGGTTTAGAAATGCAGTACAACGAGTCTATCAATTTACAGTAGATAGGAGCTTAGCTAGCACATACTGTATGGAAAACTCCCCCATCTGAAAACAGCTGTACTGTCTGTCTGCCAGAGACACAGTGAGACAAATGATAGCAGGTCCGGACAGCATGTGAAGTATACACCATGTTTATCTCCCTCTGTCATGGTCCCCTGTTTCCAATGTATGACAATATCCTGGTGGTGGTGTCCTACAACAGCTGTACTATCAGCCCTAGAACATGAGGGTTTCACTATGCCATTAAGGGATCCTTACAGACATGAAACACATGCTATCAGTCATACTGGTCGAGGTCCCCAGTCAACCAAAACAATGTATTCCATCTCTAGCACGTTTAGAGTCAGGGAGCAGCTTTTTAGCGGCTCAGCAATGGAATACATTGACAACTCTCATTATAAAAAAGACAACCTATGATTTGTAGAGATTTTTGGAATGAGACTTTCTTCTATTATGTCCTAGACAGCTTCTAATTGGTGGATTTCTAGTCCATGGTGGTCTGATGGTTGACCCTGTGTCTCTGAACAGCATCATGCCGTGGCTCATAAAGTGGGAGTCAATGGAGATCAGCAGAGGACTACTATAAGAACACTGCTGTGGCCCTGAGAGAAGTAGATTCCTGTCTCTCCAGCAGACCTGGATTCAAATACTATTTGAAATCATTCCATTCCTTGGTCTGCCTAGATCGCTACATGGCCGATGTTTGTACTGCTGTGACTATTCAAATGGTTCTCAGTCAAACCCAGCTAAAGGTTCTGAAATGATTTCAAATAGTATTTCAACCCAGGTCTGCTCTCCAACCAATCCCTCTTCTCTGATTACAGTGATCAGACCATATCAACCCCTCTCCTCTGATTACAGTGATCAGACCAAATCAAACCCCTCTCCTCTGATTACAGTGATCAGACCATATCAACCCCTCTCCTCTGATTACAGTGATCAGACCAAATCAATCCGTCTCCTCCTCTGTGATCCAACCAGCCGAGGAACAGATGTTGTTGGTAAAGATCCATAGTGAACCAACACATGTCCTGTCATCACACACACACACACACACACACACACACACACACACACACACACACACACACACACACACACACACACACACACACACACACACACACCTCACTGTTATTCACTAAGCCCTACACACGGTGGTCCATTCAATTACAACACAACACATCCTCTCAGTGGAATTTCTTTGTGAGTATTTTCTTTGCCTCAACAAAATGAGCCTAAAGGACTTTGGTTCACCGGTGAGCGAGCAAAGAAAGGTCACACAGGTCCTATCCCATCACCTCATAGTCACAGAGTCCCATCAGAGTCCCATAGCAGCCATTTGCTCATTGGCCTGTTGCAGCCAATAGACCCAGCAGTAATTGACTATTTCACACCAGTGAGGCTGGAGGTGGTCGATGGGGAAAGGGCCGAGAGTGAGTCCATCAGTGTCTTGTACCGAGCACATCCATCAATTAAACAGTGCAGAAGGGGAGTACCTGGCTCTACGTCAAACACCCCCACCTCTCCACTCCACTCCACCAACCCTAACTCTACTCACACTGCCCCCTTCAGCAGTACCTTTTCAATGTGTGTGTGTGTGTGTGTGTGTGTGTGTTTGTGTGTGTGTGTGTGTGTGTGTGTGTGTGTGTGTGTGTGTGTGTGTGTGTGTGTGTGTGTGTGTGTGTGTGTGTGTGTTGGGGATTGACTGTATCCTATGGCATAACAGACAAAGTTGCCAGCTCACACACTATTTTTGTGTGGCAAAAGATTGATCAATGAATCAATGTACATGCAAAACACAGATATTTAAAACAAAAAATTATCTTCCTGCAGTAGAGCATGCTGGGAAATATGTTGAATATAATGATTGTATACATTTTCAATTTTAGGGTACCACCTCAGTGACAAAGCCCTGGCTAAATTCCCCATCTGGCCCTCATACCATCATGGTCACCTAATAATCCCCAGTTTACAATTGTCTCATTCATCCCCCTCCTCTCCCCTGTAACTATTCCCCAGGTCGTTGCTGTAAAAGAGAACGTGTTCTCAGTCAACTTACCTGGTAAAATTACGGATACATATAACAAATAAAAAACATCCTTTTAGGAGGTAATTCCTCATTGTACCTTACAGTGGATATTAAGGGTTGGTTTGTATCCTAGGAAACAGAAACACACCTTCACATTGTACCTTACAGTGGATATTAAGGGTTGGTTTGTATCCTAGGAAACAGAAACACACCTTCACATTGTACCTTACAGTGGATATTAAGGGTTGGTTTGTATCCTAGGAAACAGAAACACACCTTCACATTGTACCTTACAGTGGATATTAAGGGTTGGTTTGTATCCTAGGAAACAGAAACACACCTTCACATTGTACCTTACAGTGGATATTAAGGGTTGGTTTGTATCCTAGGAAACAGAAACACACCTTCACATTGTACCTTACAGTGGATATTAAGGGTTGGTTTGTATCCTAGGAAACAGAAACACACCTTCACATTGTACCTTACAGTGGATATTAAGGGTTGGTTTGTATCCTAGGAAACAGAAACACACCTTCACATTGTACCTTACAGTGGATATTAAGGGTTGGTTTGTATCCTAGGAAACAGAAACACACCTTCACATTGTACCTTACAGTGGATATTAAGGGTTGGTTTGTATCCTAGGAAACAGAAACACACCTTCACATTGTACCTTACAGTGGATATTAAGGGTTGGTTTGTATCCTAGGAAACAGAAACACACCTTCACATTGTACCTTACAGTGGATATTAAGGGTTGGTTTGTATCCTAGGAAACAGAAACACACCTTCACATTGTACCTTACAGTGGATATTAAGGGTACGTTTATATCCTAGGAAACATAAACACACCTTCACATTGTACCTTACAGTGGATATTAAGGGTTGGTTTGTATCCTAGGAAACAGAAACACACCTTCACATTGTACCTTACAGTGGATATTAAGGGTACGTTTATATCCTAGGAAACATAAACACACCTTCACATTGTACCTAACAGTGGATATTAAGGGTTGGTTTGTATCCTAGGAAACAGAAACACACCTTCACATTGTACCTTACAGTGGATATTAAGGGTATGTTTGTATCCTAGGAAACAGAAACACACCTTCACATTGTACCTTACAGTGGATATTAAGGGTACGTTTGTATCCTAGGAAACAGAAACACACCGTCACATTGTACCTTACAGTGGATATTAAGGGTACGTTTGTATCCTAGTGTAACAGTATAACTTCAGACCGTCCCCTCGCCCGTACCCGGGCGCGAACCATGGACCCTCTGCACACATCAACAACAGTCACCCTCGAAGCATCTTTACCCATCGCTCCACAAAAGCCGCGGCCCTTGCAGAGCAACGGGAAACTACTACTTCAAGGTCTCAGAGCAAGTGACGTCACCGATTGAAACACTATTTTGCTCGCACCGCTAACTAAGCTAGCCGTTTCACATCCGTTACACTTGGAAACAGAGAAACACACAACAACACAAATTGTACCCCTTTCTTAGAGAGTGAATCTGATGACTGGACCTTTATATTCAATATAGAGGGTACAAAAATGTACCATCATACTCTTTATCCACACATGTACCCTACAAGGTACCTTATTACTGTGTAACAGAGAACAATACCGCACCCTCATTACTGTCTAACAGAGAACAATACCGTACCCTCATTACTGTGTAACAGAGAACAATACCGCACCCTCATTACTGTGTAACAGAGAACAATACCGCACCCTCAATACTGTGTAACAGAGAACAATACCGCACCCTCATTACTGTGTAACAGAGAACAACACCGTACCCTCATTACTGTGTAACAGGGAACAATACCGTACCCTCATTACTGTGTAACAGGGAACAATACCGTACCCTCATTACTGTGTAACAGAGAACAATACCGTACCCTCATTACTGTGTAACAGGGAACAATACCGTACCCTCATTACTGTGTAACAGGGAACAATACCGTACCCTCATTACTGTGTAACAGAGAACAATACCATACCCGTATTACTGTGTAACCCAGAGAACAAATCCGTACCCTCATTACTGTGTAACCCAGAGAACAATACCATACCCTCATTACTGTGTAACAGAGAACAATACCATACCCTTATTACTGTGTAACAGAGAACAATACCGTACCCTCATTACTGTGTAACCCAGAGAACAATACCATACCCTCATTACTGTGTAACAGAGAACAATGCCATACCCTCATTACTGTGTAACAGAGAACAATACCGTACCCTCATTACTGTGTAACAGGGAACAACACCGTACCCTTATTACTGTGTAACAGACAACAATACCGTATCCTCATTACTGTGTAACAGAGAACAATACCGTACCCTCATTACTGTGTAACAGAGAACAATACCGTACCCTCATTACTGTGTAACAGAGAACAATACCGTACCCTTATTACTGTGTAACAGAGAACAATACCGTACCCTCATTACTGTGCAACCCAGAGAACAATACCATACCCTCATTACTGTGTAACAGGGAACAACACCGTACCCTTATTACTGTGTAACAGAGAACAAAACCGTACCCTCATTACTGTGTAACAGAGAACAATACCGTACCCTCATTACTGTGTAACAGAGAACAATACCGTACCCTCATTACTGTGTAACAGAGAACAATCCCGTACCCTTATTACTGTGTAACAGGGAACAATACCGTACCCTCATTACTGTGCAACCCAGAGAACAATACCGTACCCTCATTACTGTGTAACAGAGAACAATACCGTACCCTTATTACTGTGTAACAGAGAACAATATCGTACCCTCATTACTGTGTAACAGAGAACAATACCGTACCCTTATTACTGTGTAACAGAGAACAATACTGTACCCTCATTACTGTGCAACCCAGAGAACATTACCGTACCCTCATTACTGTGTAACAGAGAACAATACCGTACCCTTATTACTGTGTAACAGAGAACAATATCGTACCCTCATTACTGTGTAACCCAGAGAACAATACCGTACCCTCATTACTGTGTAACAGAGAACAATACCGTACCCTCATTACTGTGTAACAGAGAACAATACCGTACCCTCATTACTGTGTAACAGGGAACAATACCGTACCCTCATTACTGTGTAACAGAGAACAATACCGCACCCTCATTACTGTGTAACAGGGAACAATACCGTACCCTCATTACTGTGTAACAGAGAACAATACCGTACCCTCATTACTGTGTAACAGAGAACAATACCGTAACCTCATTACTGTGTAACAGAGAACAATACCGTACCCTTATTACTGTGTAACAGAGAACAATACCATACCCTCATTAAATCAAATCAAATTTTATTGGTCCGATACACATGGTTAGCAGATGTTAATGCGAGTGTAGTAAAATGCCTGTGCTTCTAGTTCCGACCGGGCAGTAATATCTAACAAGTAGTCTAACCTAACAATTTCACAACTACCTTATACACACAAGTGTAAAGGAATGAATAAGAATATGTACATAAAAAAATAGGAATTAGCGATGGCCGAACGGCATAGGCAAGATGCAGTAGATGGTATAGAGTAGATGGTATTGTTCCCATTACTGTGTAACAGGGAAGCCATCCACAACTATCCAGCCTCATGAATAAATGTTTATTCCCACTCACAGACTATAGAACCTGAATCCACCTGTGGTCATCAGACCAGCTCAGTACCATACCGCCGCTTATATGTCCTGTGTCGAATGAAGAAGACAATAAACTACACTGCCTTTACATCAATTAAAGGATAGATCACTTCCATGTGTTATCTCTGTGTTAACGATGCACAATACATTTATAAATTTATACTTTTTCCAAGAAGTTGTAAAAAGCTTTTCTTACCAGAGTGGCTAGTTTTAGTTGGATACAAATGCTGAATCCCAAATTGCAACCTGTTCCCTATGGGCCCTGGTCGAACGTAGTGCACCATGTCGGGAATAGGGTGCTATTTGGGATGCATACAAACAATGTCCATTTATCTTTTTAATGGGCCAGATAAATTATGTAGAGTTGAATTGTAGTGGCAAAATAAATGTAAATTACTGACTCAAATTAACTTAAATTGGATTCCGCCCCACACTGACAACAACACACACACACATATATCCATGCATTGCTTGGATGTGGTCAACGTTCTTGTTAGTAGATTCCCTAATCAAATCAATACTATGCTATGAAGGCCAGTCTGTCTTACCAGTTTATCTAATTGATATCTAGGTTGATGGACATACAATATATCTCTCTCTCTCTCTCTCTCTCTCTCTCTCTCTCTCTCTCTCTCTCTCTCTCTCTCTCTCTCTCTCTCTCTCTCTCTCTCTCTCTCTCTCTCTCTCTCTCTCTCTCTCTCTCTCTCTCTCTCTCTCTCTCTCTCTCTCTCTCTCTCTCTCTCTCTCTCTCTCTCTCTCTCTCTCTCTCTCTCTCTCTCTCTCTCTCTCTCTCTCTCTCTCTCTCTCTCTCTCTCTCTCTCTCTCTCTCTCTCTAACACACACTGCTAGTAGTGTCTGGTGAGGTTCTTCAAATGATGTTGTCCTCCTTTTCAATCTGTACCCAAAGAGGGGTGTTATATAGTACCCAAAGAGGGGTGTTATATAGTACCCAAAGAGGGATGTCATATAGTACCCAAAGAGGGATGTTATATAGTACCCAAAGAGGGATGTTATATAGTACCCAAAGAGGGATGTTATATAGTACCCAAAGAGGGATGTTATATAGTAACCAAAGAGGGATGTTATATAGTACCCAAAGAGGGATGTTATATAGTACCCAAAGAGGGATGTTATATAGTACCCAAAGAGGGATGTCATATAGTACCCAAAGAGGGATGTTATATAGTACCCAAAGAGGGATGTTATATAGTACCCAAAGAGGGATGTCATATAGTACCCAAAGAGGGATGTTATATAGTACCCAAAGAGGGATGTTATATAGTACCCAAAGAGGGATGTTATATAGTACCCAAAGAGGGATGTTATATAGTACCCAAAGAGGATGTTATATAGTACCCAAAGAGGGATGTTATATAGTACCCAAAGAGGGATGTTATATAGTACCCAAAGAGGGATGTTATATAGTACCCAAAGAGGGATGTTATATAGTACCCAAAGAGGGGTGTTATATAGTACCCAAAGAGGGATGTCATATAGTACCCAAAGAGGGATGTTATATAGTACCCAAAGAGGGATGTTATATAGTACCCAAATGCGGGATGTTATATAGTACCCAAAGAGGGATGTTATATAGTACCCAAAGAGGGGTGTTATATAGTACCCAAAGAGGGGTGTTATATAGTACCCAAAGAGGGGTGTTATATAGTACCCAAAGAGGGGTGTTATATAGTACCCAAAGAGGGATGTTATATAGTACCCAAAGAGGGATGTTATATAGTACCCAAAGAGGGATGTTATATAGTACCCAAAGAGGGATGTTATATAGTACCCAAAGAGGGATGTTATATAGTACCCAAATAGGGGTGTTATATAGTACCCAAAGAGGGATGTTATATAGTACCCAAAGAGGGGTGTTATATAGTACCCAAAGAGGGATGTTATATAGTACCCAAAGAGGGATGTTATATAGTACCCAAAGAGGGATGTTATATAGTACCCAAAGAGGGGTGTTATATAGTACCCAAAGAGGGGTGTTATATAGTACCCAAAGAGGGATGTTATATAGTACCCAAAGAGGGATGTTATATAGTACCCAAAGAGGGGTGTTATATAGTACCCAAAGAGGGGTGTTATATAGTACCCAAAGAGGGATGTTATATAGTACCCAAAGAGGGATGTTATATAGTACCCAAAGAGGGGTGTTATATAGTACCCAAAGAGGGGTGTTATATAGTACCCAAAGAGGGATGTTATATAGTACCCAAAGAGGGATGTTATATAGTACCCAAAGAGGGATGTTATATAGTACCCAAAGAGGGATGTTATATAGTACCCAAAGAGGGATGTTATATAGTACCCAAAGAGGGATGTTATATAGTACCCAAAGATGGATGTTATATAGTACCCAAAGAGGGATGTTATATAGTACCCAAAGAGGGATGTTATATAGTACCCAAAGAGGGGTGTCATATAGTACCCAAAGAGGGGTGTCATATAGTACCCAAAGAGGGATGTTATATAGTACCCAACGAGGGATGTTATATAGTACCCAAAGAGGGATGTCATATAGTACCCAAAGAGGGATGTTATATAGTACCCAAAGAGGGATGTTATATAGTACCCAAAGAGGGATGTCATATAGTACCCAAAGAGGGATGTTATATAGTACCCAAAGAGGGATGTTATATAGTACCCAAAGAGGGATGTTATATAGTACCCAAAGAGGGATGTTATATAGTACCCAAAGAGGGATGTTATATAGTACCCAAAGAGGGATGTTATATAGTACCCAAAGAGGGATGTTATATAGTACCCAAAGAGGGATGTTATATAGTACCCAAAGAGGGATGTTATATAGTACCCAAAGAGGGATGTTATATAGTACCCAAAGAGGGATGTTATATAGTACCCAAAGAGGGATGTTATATAGTACCCAAAGAGGGATGTTATATAGTACCCAAAGAGGGGTGTTATATAGTACCCAAAGAGGGGTGTTATATAGTACCCAAAGAGGGATGTTATATAGTACCCAAAGAGGGGTGTTATATAGTACCCAAAGAGGGATGTTATATAGTACCCAAAGAGGGGTGTTATATAGTACCCAAAGAGGGGTGTTATATAGTACCCAAAGAGGGGTGTTATATAGTACCCAAAGAGGGGTGTAAACAATTAACCTGAACACAATGTTCTATATTTGGAGAAGACAAATTAATCTCCACAAAGAATGTCATTATACAGAGGGAATGATGATGTTTAATGAAGCAGCAGACCACAGTGACCTCAAAGTCCTTCACAAACAAAGCACTGCACACTGTGATTGGTGGCTCACCCAACATGCTCCTTGTATTAAAAAAATACAAACAAAATGGAATATGAATGTGCCTTTCTATAGACCAATCAAACGCATGTCCTTGGTCCTACACATTAGACGAATAAAGTGCCACCCAAACCTCAACAAATACATATTTATCTAAATGAATTTGTATTAGACATTGAGGCCAGACTCTTACAGTATATCTACAACATAATTTTTCTATTCATTTAATCATTCCAGGAGACCCCAACCCTAAAAAACCCTGAGAGCTGTGAACTGAGTAATCCATCCTGACTAATCCATGTTAACTATTTAAACCAGTCTTTAGACTAAACCAGTCTTTAGACTACAACAGTCTAGTCTAAACCAGTCTTTAGACTACAACAGTCTAGTCTAAACCAGTCTTTAGTCTAAACCAGTCTTTAATCCAAATCAGTTTAAACCAGTCTTTAGTCTAAACAAGTTTTTAGTCTAAACCAGTCTTTAATCTAAACCAGTCTAAACCAGTCTTTAGTCTAATCTAAACCAGTCTAAACCAGTCTTTAGTCTAAACCCGTCTTTAATCTAAACCAGTCTTTAGTCCAAACCAATCTTTAGTCTAAACGAGTATTTAGTCTAAACCAGTCTAAATTGCCTTACGTCTCTATTGCCTTACCTCCCTAATCCTACTTCATTTGCGTACAAATGTCTATTGTGTTATTGACTGTACATTTGTTTATTCCATGTGTAACTGTTGTTTGAGTCGCACCGCTTTGCTTTATCTTGGCCAGATGTAAATGACAACTTCTTCTCAACTGGCCAACATGGTTAAATAAAAGTGAAATATATATTATTATTTTTTATCAGAGGCTAAGAAACAGGAAACAGAATTTACACCAATAAGTAACGAAACCAGATTGATTAACTATCAGCCAAATCAAATCTAACGAGCTTAATCAACAAAATGAAGCCGATAACTAAATTGCAACCATAAAGTATGTTTTGTAGTACTAAATAATATGTCTCAGACGATGACAGAACATTTGGAAATCAACAAGATAGTGTAAGACAACACTTACATAATAACCTGTTTCTCGCTCTTAACTAACTAGTGTGAGACAACACTTACATAATAACCTGTTTCTCACTCTTAACTATCTACTGTAAGACAACACTTACATAATAACCTGTTTCTCACTCTTAACTATCTACTGTAAGACAACACTTACATAATAACCTGTTCCTCGGCTCTTAACTATCTACTGTAAGACAACACTTACATAATACCCTGCTCCTCCCTCTTAAAACCTGTTGCTCCTACCCTCTGCTTTTTCGAACATTCTGTTAAAAATCTCGCAACATTACAGCGCCCTGCTACTCATGCCAGGAATATAGTATATGCATATGATTAGTATGTGTGTATAGAAAAAACTCTGACGTTTCTAAAACTGGTTAAATCACCGCTGTGACTTGAACAGAGCGTGTGTTTCAGCGAAAAGCGCAAGAAAATCTGGTCACTGAAAACTGAAAAAAGTATCAATCCGCCAGTTCAATTCTTTGTTAAATGGGAACCATATTACATATGGTGAAGGTTGCAATCCCTACAGCTTCCACACGATGTCGCCAGTCTCGTCATTTTCTGGCTATTTATTTCTTGGGCAAACCAACCTGGGAGATCACTTTCCATCCGGTCTCCGACTGGAAGGTTTGGAAGAGAGATTTTTGGAAGATGATTTGAAATCGTGGAGCTATTGAATACACATCGCCCCGTGGTCATTTTGATAGATTATTAACGTTTACTGATACCTAAAGTTGGGTTAGAAAAGTATTTCGAAGTGTTTTGTGAAAGTTTATCGTCGACTTCTTTAATTTTAAAAAATGACGTAGCGTTTTCAAACGGTTTCCATAGATGGCTATTTTAGGTATATATGGACCGATTTAATCGGAAAAAAAAGACCCAATAGTGATGTTTATGGGACATATAGGAGTGCCAACAAAGAAGATCTTCAAAGGTAATGAATGTTTTATATTTTATTTCTGGTTTTGTGTAGCGCCGGCTACGTGAAATCTTTTGTTTACGTAGCATTCAGGTATTTCGTGGTGTTGCATGCTCTCTTATAATAGCTTCTCATGCTTTCGCCAAAAAGCATTTTAATAATCTGACTTGTTGGCTAGATTCACAACGAGTGTAGCTTTAATTCAATACCCTGCATGTGTATTTTAATGAACGTTTGAGTTTTAACGAGTGCTATTAGCATGTAGCGTAGCGCATTTGCATTTCCAGATGTCTAGTTGGGACGCAAATGTCTCAAGTAGGATGAAGAGGCTAGCTTTAACAAGTGTTGACAGCTTCTCTAGTCAAGAAGGATGCACCAAGTATGGGACAGACTATGGGAGGGGAACAGTACTACATAGAATCATGACTACATGGAACTACACTGCTAAAAAAAATAAAGGGAACACTAAAATAACACATCCTAAATCTGAATGAATTAAATTTTCTTATTAAATACTTTTTTCTTTACATAGTTGAATGTGCTGACAACAAAATCACACAAAAATTATCAATGGAAATCAAATTTATCAACCCATGGAGGTCTGGATTTGGAGTCACACTCAAAATTAAAGTGGAAAATCACACTACAGGCTGATCCAACTTTGATGTAATGTCTAAAGTCTAAATGAGGCTCAGTAGTGTGTGTGGCCTCCACGTGCCTGTATGACCTACCTACAACGCCTGGGCATGATCCTGATGAGGTGGCGGATGGTCTCCTGAGGGATCTCCTCCCCGACCTGGACTAAAGCATCCGCCAACTCCTGGACAGTCTGTGGTGCAATGTGGCGTTGGTGGATGGAGCAAGACATGATGTCCCAGATGTGCTCAATTGGATTCAGGTCTGGGGAACGGGCGGTCCATAGCATCAATGCCTTCCTCTTGCAGGAACTGCTGACACACTCCAGCCACATGAGGTCTAGCATTGTCTTGCATTAGGAGGAACACAGGGCCAACCGCACCAGCATATGGTCTCACAAGGGGTCTGAGGATCTCATCTCGGTACCTAATGGCAGTCAGGCTACCTCTGGCGAGCACATGGAGGGCTGTGCGGCCCCCCAAAGAAATGCCACCCCACACCATGACTGACCCACCGCCAAACCGGTCATGCTGGAGGATGTTGCAGGCAGCAGAACGTTCTCCACGGCGTCTCCAGACTCTGTCACGTCGGTCATGTGCTCAGTGTGAACCTGCTTTCATCTGTGAAGAGCACAGGGCGCCAGTGGCGAATTTGCCAATCTTGGTGTTCTCTGGCAAATGCCAAACGTCCTGCACGGTGTTGGGCTGTAAGCACAACCCCCACCTGTGGACGTCGGGCCCTCATACCACCCTCACCACCCTCATGGAGTCTGAGTTTGAAAAAAAAATGACCTCCAGCAGGCCACAAATGTGCATGTATCTGCATACATGCACATTTGTGGCCTGCTGGAGGTCATTTTGCAGGGCTCTGGCAGCTCTGGCAGTGCTCCTCCTGCTCCTCCTTGCACAAAGGCGGAGGTAGCGGTCCTGCTGCTGGGTTGTTGCCCTCCTACGGCCTCCTCCACGTCTCCTGATGTACTGGCCTGTCTCCTGGTAGCACCTCCATGCTCTGGACACTACGCTGACAGACACAGCAAACCTTCTTGCCACAGCTCGCATTGATGTGCCATCCTGGATGAGCTGCACTACCTGAGCCACTTGTGTGGGTTGTAGACTCCGTCTCATGCTACTACTAGAGTGAAAGCACCGCCAGCATTCAAAAGTGACCAAAACATCAGCCAGGAAGCATAGGAACTGAGAAGTGGTCTCTGGTCACCACCTGCAGAACCACTCCTTTATTGGGGGTGTCTTGCTAATTGCCTATCATTTCCACCTGTTGTCTTTTTCATTTGCACAACAGCATGTGAAATGTATTGTCAATCAGTGTTGGTTCCTAAGTGGACAGTTTGATTTCACAGAAGTGTGATTGACTTGGAGTTACATTGTGTTGTTTAAGTGTTCCCTTTATTTTTTTGAGTAGTGTATATTCCACATCAGGGAACTGATGCAAGCAGTAGAATCACATTTCAAAAACAGGTAAAAATGCACCTTATGGAACAACGGGGACTGTGAAGAGACACACACAAAGGTACAGACACACGCACTCTACACACACGTACATTGTAATATTGCTGTATTATACATTTTGTATTGTAGATATATAGTGGTGTAATAATGTTATGTGATGTACTGTTTTATATTTTGTTTTATATGTAATGTAAGTGTCTTTATGCGTTTGGACCCGAGGAAGATTAGCTGCCGCCTTGGCAGAACTAATGGGGATCCCTAATAAATACCAGTCATTCAGCGAGCGCTCCTTGACCACTCCTCATTCAATGTGACAATATGCTGAGTAAGAACCCACCAGATGTTGGTACTCCCTGAAACAGATTCCCTCTCCTCTCTAAAGACATTTCACCCAGGGGGGGTCAGCTAACAGCCATGTGTTCAGGGTCACCCAGGTGTCAAAGGTTATAGGATAATCCCCTTTTACACACCATCTGCATTTCTGGATTTCTGCTTCCTGCTCAAGGGAATTATGGGAAGGGACTAAGTGATGCCAAATTGTCACATAGTGATAAAGATGATTTCACTATAGCTATATGATAAGATGGAATAGGATCTATGAAAGCAAACTCTATCTCTCTCTCGATCTGTGTATCAGTAAGACACACCCTGTTACATCTGTCGTTGGAGGAAGACAAAGGTGCAGCGTGGTAGGCGTACATTTTACTTTTACAAAAAAAGAATAATATATACAAACGAACGTAAAGCTCTGTAGCGCTAGACAGCAACTACACAAAGACAAGATCCCACAACTGAAGGTGGGAAAAAGGGCTGCCTAAGTATGATCCCCAATCAGAGACAACGATAGACAGCTGCCTCTGATTGGGAACCATATCCGGCCAACAAAGAAATAGACAAACTAGACTGCCCACCCATATCACACCCTGACCTAACCAAATAGAGAAATAAAAAGGCTCTGTAAGGTCAGGGTCTGACACACCCGACGACTGTCCTACAGAGTCCAGTTGAGCTAGAGGGCAGTGTAATGCATCGCTGTCTGACCCTACTACCCTGACACAGACCCCTTGACCTCCTCCGGACATTGAGGTGATGACCTTCATATCCTCCGGACACAGAGGTGATGACCTTCGTACCCTACTGTAATCCCTCCCAACATGGAAGAAAGTAGAAACATTACAGGTCAAAGGAATGCATAGAGGTATTTGTGTTTTAGCTCACTAGTGTAGCTTGTCTTGCTAGTTCATCCAGTCTGTAGTCTTTAGACGTTCCTCTACTGAGACAGCAAACGACGGGAGGAATTTGACCGATAGAGTGAAAGCTTGTGGATTTAATGTTCCATGACACGTGTATTTCTATTCAGTTCGTTCTGTTTTTTTTCTGACAGAACCACGCTCACTATCAAATGGGAAGCAATTAGCAGCGCTAACTAACCTGCTTTCTCACTACTGCCCAGTGACAGGGGACTAGGCTGGGGGATCTGGCTGAGCTAGTTTGTGTAATGTTCAGGAACAATAGGAATGAGGGGCTAGCGCTACACCACCACATCACAATGTCATCCAGCACACACTAACCAGGCTGTAGGATCACACAGCCTGTACTGAGTGGGGCTACCGCTCCGTCACCGCATCACAATGTCATCCAGCACACACTAACCAGGCTGTAGGATCACACAGCCTGTACTGAGTGGGGCTACCGCTCCACCACCGCATCACAATGTCATCCAGCACAGACTAACCAGGCTGTAGGATCACACAGCCTGTACTGAGTGGGGCTACCGCTCCACCACCGCATCACAATGTCATCCAGCACAGACTAACCAGGCTGTAGGATCACACAGCCTGTACTGAGTGGGGCTACCGCTCCACCACCGCATCACAATGTCATCCAGCACACACTAACCAGGCTGTAGGATCACACAGCCTGTACTGAGTGGGGCTACCGCTCCGTCAGCGCATCACAATGTCATCCAGCACACACTAACCAGGCTGTAGGATCACACAGCCTGTACTGAGTGGGGCTACCGCTCCACCACCGCATCACAATGTCATCCAGCACAGACTAACCAGGCTGTAGGATCACACAGCCTGTACTGAGTGGGGCTACCGCTCCACCACCACATCACAATGTCATCCAGCACAGACTAACCAGGCTGTAGGATCACACAGCCTGTACTGAGTGGGGCTACCGCTCCACCACCACATCACAATGTCATCCAGCACAGACTAACCAGGCTGTAGGATCACACAGCCTGTACTGAGTGGGGCTACCGCTCCACCACCGCATCACAATGTCATCCAGCACACACTAACCAGGCTGTAGGATCACACAGCCTGTACTGAGTGGGGCTACCGCTCCACCACCGCATCACAATGTCATCCAGCACACACTAACCAGGCTGTAGGATCACACAGCCTGTACTGAGTGGGGCTACCGCTCCACCACCGCATCACAATGTCATCCAGCATACACTAACCAGGCTGTAGGATCACACAGCCTGTACTGAGTGGGGCTACCGCTCCACCACCGCATCACAATGTCATCCAGCACACACTAACCAGGCTGTAGGATCACACAGCCTGTACTGAGTGGGGCTACCGCTCCACCACCGCATCACAATGTCATCCAGCACAGACTAACCAGGCTGTAGGATCACACAGCCTGTACTGAGTGGGGCTACCGCTCCACCACCACATCACAATGTCATCCAGCACAGACTAACCAGGCTGTAGGATCACACAGCCTGTACTGAGTGGGGCTACCGCTCCACCACCGCATCACAATGTCATCCAGCACACACTAACCAGGCTGTAGGATCACACAGCCTGTACTGAGTGGGGCTACCGCTCCACCACCGCATCACAATGTCATCCAGCACACACTAACCAGGCTGTAGGATCACACAGCCTGTACTGAGTGGGGCTACCGCTCCACCACCGCATCACAATGTCATCCAGCACACACTAACCAGGCTGTAGGATCACACAGCCTGTACTGAGTGGGGCTACCGCTCCACCACCGCATCACAATGTCATCCAGCACACACTAACCAGGCTGTAGGATCACACAGCCTGTACTGAGTGGGGCTACCGCTCCACCACCGCATCACAATGTCATCCAGCACAGACTAACCAGGCTGTAGGATCACACAGCCTGTACTGAGTGGGGCTACCGCTACACCACCGCATCACAATGTCATCCAGCACACACTAACCAGGCTGTAGGATCACACAGCCTGTACTGAGTGGGGCTACTGCTCATTGGCCTCTTTTGTCTGACCAATTTGTGATTGTTGTGGCTTCAACATGTGGAGAACTATCTCCAACCCATCCTCACAAACCAATGATAGAGACTACTATCAATATCTGCAGGCAGATTGACACCCAAACTGTCATTTGTTGGTTTTATACTTTTCTTTCACATTGTAATTTCCAGAATGATTCCAGCTGCAATAATGGATGAATAAACAGGCCAGCACAGCATGATTTTACTCAGCTTGGCTTTACTCAGCGTGGCTTTACTCGGCTTGGCTTTTCTCAGCTTGGCTTTACTCGGCTTGGCTTTACTCAGCTTGGCTTTACTCAGCTTGGCTTTACTCAGCTTGGCTTTACTCAGCTTGGCTTCACTCGGCTTGGCTTTACCTTGGCTTTACTCAGCTTGGCTTTACTCAGCTTGGCTTTACTCAGCTTGGCTTCACTCGGGGCGGCTGGTAGTCTAGTGGTTCGAGGGTTGGGCCAGTAACTGAAAGGTTGCTGGATTCGATCCCAAAGTACAAATCTGTCGTTCTACCCCTGAACAAGGCAGTTAACCCACTGTTCCCCAGTAGGCCGTCATTGTAAATAATAATTTGTTCTTAACTGACTTGCCTAGTTAAATAAAGGTTTTAAAAAACTACTAGGCTTGGCCTGGTTCATCAGTGTGAAAAGATCATGTCTAATGACCTTCCACTGTCCTCTGCATACATTCACCTCAGCATCTTGTATCAGCCTCCATTCAGATGACTCTTCAGGAATAATTACAAAGAGATCAGATTAATATTGATTGGTTTACTCTTGCTTTCTGTCTTTCTCTCATTTCTCTCCTCTCTCTTTTCCCCTCTCTGGCTCATTCATTCTCTCATTCTCTCCATCTTTCTCTCTCGCTCTCTTTCCGTTTCTTATGGGAAGGAACTAAGTGATGCCAAAACATCACATAGTGATAAAGATGATTTTACTATAGCTATACAGTATGAAAAGATGGAATCTGATCTATGAAAGCAAGCTCTCTCTCTCGCTCTCTCTCGCACTCTCTCGCACTCTACCTCTCACTCTGTCTAGATCTAAAATTAAGCATTATGGATCACAGGAACATTTACTCCTACACATAGAGACAGAGACAGATACAATTACTTACAGTCTGCAGGGCCAATCACCTCCCTGATTTAACATCCATGCACAACATGGTATATTACCCACACAGCACTGTGTTTCTATACATGGTTATACAGTACAACATGGTATACTACCCACACAGCACTGTGTTTCTATACATGGTTATACAGTACAACATGGTATATTACCCACACAGCACTGTGTTTCTATACATGGTTATACAGTACAACATAGTATATTACCCACACAGCACTGTGTTTCTATACATGGTTATACAGTACAACATGGTATATTACCCACACAGCACTGTGTTTCTATACATGGTTATACAGTACAACATGGTATATTACCCACACAGCACTGTGTTTCTATACATGGTTATACAGTACAACATGGTATATTACCCACACAGCACTGTGTCTCTATACATGGTTATACATTACAACATGGTATATTACCCACACAGCACTGTGTTTCTTTACATGGTTATACAGTACAACATGGTATATTACCCACACAGCACTGTGTTTCTATACATGGTTATACAGTACAACATGGTATATTACCCACACAGCACTGTGTTTCTATACATGGTTATACAGTACAACATGGTATATTACCCACACAGCACTGTGTTTCTATACATGGTTATACAGTACAACATGGTATATTACCCACACAGCACTGTGTTTCTATACATGGTTATACAGTACAACATGGTATATTACCCACACAGCACTGTGTTTCTATACATGGTTATACAGTACAACATGGTATATTACCCACACAGCACTGTGTTTCTATACATGGTTATACAGTACAACATGGTATACTACCCACACAACACTGTGTTTCTATACATGGTTATACAGTACAACATGGTATATTACCCACACAGCACTGTGTTTCTATACATGGTTATACAGTACAACATGGTATATTACCCACACAGCACTGTGTTTCTATACATGGTTATACAGTACAACATGGTATATTACCCACACAGCACTGTGTTTCTATACATGGTTATACAGTACAACATGGTATATTACCCACACAACACTGTGTTTCTATACATCATAACTATTTGAAGACTTTGCAGTTTGGGTAAATATTACATTGAGGTTGACCTTCAGTAAAATATGTTCTTTAACCCCAACACTCATCATGCCATGATCACTGTAATCAAATGTAGTACATATTAGATGATGGTTAAAACACAATAATGTCTGGGTGTAAACAAGCAACAGTCTAACAGCTGTGTTCCCCATTGACCCAGCTCTACTAGTCATGTAGTAGAAGCATAGAGAGGCGTTTTACACACACACACACACACACGCACAAACACGCACACACACGCAAATACACTTGTTTGTACACACACACACACACACACACACACACACACACACACACACACACACACACACACACACACACACACACACACACACACACACACACACACACACACACACACACACACACACACACACACACACACACACACACACACACACACACACACAGTCTGCATAGGAGGCAAACTAAAAGTAAAGTTAGTCTCTTGAGATTTTCTCCGGTGATAGATGGCAACAGGGGAGAACTGTCTGCATCTCATTACCAAACCCCGGCAACGCTAAGACATCTTCTCTTTGATATCTAGCTAGATTTCCCCAGGTGCCAAATTACTGGGTGAGCCCTGGCAGTACACAGTTAATACTCATCTCTAGGATCTGTTTTTTGACCTGTCACTTCAAAATAAACCCTTTCTGAACCCAGTCAACCCACATAGATAGCAGAGAAATAAACCCCTTCTGAACCCAGTCAACCCACAGAGATAGCTGAGAAATAAACCCTTTCTGAACCCAGTCAACCCACAGAGATAGCTGAGAAATAAACCCTTTCTGAACCCAGTCAATCCACAGAGATAGCAGAGAAATAAACCCTTTCTGAACCCAGTCAACCCACAGAGATGGCTGAGAAATAAACCCTTTCTGAACCCAGTCAACTCACAGAGATAGCAGAGAAATAAACCCCTTCTGAACCCAGTCAACCCACAGAGATAGCAGAGAAATAAACCATTTCTGAACTCAGTCAACCCACAGAGATAGCAGAGAAATAAACCCTTTCTGAACCCAGTCAACTCACAGAGATAGCAGAGAAATAAACCCCTTCTGAACCCAGTCAACCCACAGAGATAGCAGAGAAATAAACCATTTCTGAACTCAGTCAACCCACAGAGATAGCAGAGAAATAAACCCTTTCTGAACCCAGTCAACCCACAGAGATAGCTGAGAAATAAACCCTTTCTGAACCCAGTCAACCCACAGAGATAGCAGAGAAATAAACACTTTCTGAACCCAGTCAACCCACAGAGATAGCTGAGAAATAAACCCTTTCTGAACCCAGTCAACCCACAGAGATAGCAGAGAAATAAACACTTTCTGAACCCAGTCAATCCACAGAGATAGCTGAGAAATCAAGTGTTGTGGGATCATTCTCCGGTTCTATCTCTGGTTGTTGTATTCACTGTGGATCAATGATGAAGCGAAGAGCAACAACATCCCACTGGGCACAGATGTCTGATGGTAAGCCTGAACGTCACTTCCTGTTGCACGCGGAATGAGGCAGAGCTCGGTTTGTTGGTTTGGAAAGTGTCTGAAAAAGTGTCTGAAAAAGTGTTCTATTGGAAAAGTTTAA